>NW_024751236.1:0-16036 GCF_018991925.1 Homarus americanus
TATATAAAAATGAGAGGGATTGGGGTATTAATGAAGAAGGAATTATATTTCAAACTGTAGTTTTCCCAATGGGCTGGATTTTTAGAAAAAATCCTTTAAAATATAATAGTTATATTATATATAACCCGCAAAAAGAGGCCACTGTTGAGGTTTTTTTTTAAATAAATAACTCTCTTAATATCTGTGGATATGGTTCTCGATTAATGACGCAATATGAAATAAAAAGGTTGATTAGTGCCCATTATTCTCCTGTAGTTTTGTATAATTCTGTTCATTTACAATATATATAAAATTTTATGAAAATTATTAATTTAAGAAATCATGCAGCATTATATTCTTTAAGTCAAATAAAACTTACCAAAAAGAAATTTCTTATTTGAGGAGAGATTAATTTGGATAAGTATATATACCAATGTTTAATGGAGCTTTGTTCCACTAAGAAAATGCAAGAGGAAAGTCGTCGTCGTCGTCTCATTAAAAAGCAACATCTTCGTCGGAAAACTAGTACTAACTTTCCTTCTACACAAAATCTCCAGTCTTCCTTTCTGATAAACAAAGTGGAGGAGGAGGATAAAAGTGTAAAGGAGAAAATACAAATAAAGAATGAGGAGGAAGAGGAGGAGGAAGATGATGAGGAGGAATATGAGAAAAAAAGGAGGAGATAGAGAAGCTCAAATAATTACTGGTCGTTCAGTAGTATATTATTATTAAAACCAAACTTTATATTGTACAAAATATTATTGTAAAAAAAATTAAAGTATTTGTATTTTTCGAGGATCTTATCCTCACCCATAATATCTAAAATAGCTAAGTTAATTTTGTAACAACACATTTTTATGTACCTTTATCCAGTTTTATGTACGTTTTTATATTTTATGTACCAAGAGTACATAATAGCTGTGTCCTATTATTTACTGAGGTATATTCACATTTTTGGGTATAAAAATGAAAGATAAGATTTTGTATTTTAATAATACTTGTACAACCGACCGAAGACGTAATACCCAGAGATAAATAAAAGAAGGAAGGATAGTTTTTTTCTATCAGGCGCGTTAAGACAGTGAGTGAGTGTAGTTAACATATATAACCGGCTGGTCCATTTTTAAGAAAATGGCTTTGATTGCTCACGAAACCAAATGTAAATACAAACACGAAACTAAACGTAAATACAAACTCTGTATCATATGTAATAAGGTTATCAAAAAAAAGTCTTCAAATACCATTTTAATAGTCATTTAAAATCCTATAAGTATAAAATATAATGCTTGCCGCACAGCTAAGGAGGAGGGAGGATTTACCTGCTGCCTATATAAGTGTTCTCTCTCCATTCAACAGCCAGTAATAGTCTTGAGCTCTCATCGCCCGCCTATCCAACTAAGTGAGAAAAATTTAGTTCAAGAATCCTTCGTGAATATCAGTTGCGCCCGCCAATGAAAATTTAAAAATGTGAGTTTTGTAATAAGAAATATTATGGACAGACCAAAAGCCCTGATACATAAAGGTTCACTATCACATATGTAAGGAGGAAATCAGTAAAATTTACCTAATGGACAGCATTTTAAAGTGTAAGATTTGAATCAGTTTGTATGTGTGTTCATCGTAGTGAGTGTTAACATGTATAACCAGCTGGTCCATTTTTAAGAAAATGGCTTTGATTGCTGACGAAACCAAACGTAAATACAAACACAAAACTAAACGTAAATACAAAATCTGTATCATATGTAATAAGGTTATCAGAAAAAAGTCTTCAAATACCATTTTAATAGTCATTTAAAATCCTATAAGTATTATAAAATATAATGCTTTCTACACAGCTAAGGAGGAGAGAGGAGTTACCTGTTGCCTATATAAGTGTTCTCTCTCCATTCAACAGCCAGTGACACAAAGGTTCACTAAGATTTGAATCACAGTTTTGTTACTTAAGTATAGAAAAAATGTGGCGGCAAAATTTTATCAAGCTCAAAGAAATCTTTAAAATGTTTACATGTGAGTCTTGTTACAAGAAATTTTATTTACCTAGTAGCCTGATTGAACACAGAATAACACACATCCCACTTCCACTACAAAACGAGGATTACAAGAAGAAGAATACCAACAAGGAGGAGGAGGAGGAGGAGGAGGAGGAGGAGGAGGTGACGAGGGAGCTACTTGATGATAGAGGAGAATTACCTGAGGATAAACCACAAACGAAGCCAACGAAGGAAGAGGAGGAGGAAGATGAAATTAAACTACAACCTATGGCGGAGGAATCCGAGTTCAATAATGTGCTCCTGATCCAATTAAATAAACCCAAGGAGGAATAGGAAGAGACACCAATCCAGAATAAGTAAATATTATCTTCCGCCACACAAAATAATGTTTTAAAATTATGATTTTTAAAATTGAAGATAATGTATAATTTTTATTTTTTTTTTTACAGATGGCGGTGGCGGAAATAAGACCAACACTCTCCGCCTTAATGGATGAATTGATGAGATTGAGGTTACTGCAGAAGATTTGTATGCGTTATTCTTCTTGTGAGTACTGTGAACAAGAGTTTATTAACGAAGACAGTCTGCAGCTCCACATCATTAAAACGCACCACAAGCATCTCTGTAACATATGTGACCTGAATTTTAGTAGTACACGCAGCCTTTGTGAACATCAGTTACACCACAGAGGAGGCAAAAATCAAACCTCAAAGAAAACTCCATGATCTAGTTGAATTTTTTTTAATTATGAGGGTATAAGTAGCCTGGGCCTGTCTTCTTTGTTGGTTGGTTTGTTAACAAACACAGCACAAATTACCTACGGTACCCTTAGCTGGTTAAAAAACTGCCTGCCTTCTCTTTCCCCTGCTGCTGATTATGGACGAATTGACGAGATTGAGGGTATTACAGAAGATTTATCTCGATCTCGACAACGACAAAAAAAGCCAGTTTCAACATGGACATGGACTACAAATCCTGAAGCACAATCAAAGAAAAAAGGCAGAATTTCAAGACCTGAATCAAAGAAAAAAGGCAGAATTTCTTTGTAGTAAACGCAGCCTTAGCCATCACCAGTTGCGTCACAGCTTAAAGAAAATAGAATGTAAGTTTTGTAACATAAATAAACACCATTACTACACATCCCCACAACCAAGCAGCAAGAAACAACACCACACATTTCCACAACCAAGCAACGAGAACGAACACCTGTTGTTTAATAGCGAGAAAACTTTTAAATGTGAGTTTTTTGAGAAGTGTCTCTGTAACGTATGCGGGAAGATTTTAAGTAGTATACACAACCTTCGTAATCACCAGTTGATCCATAGCGATAAAAGAGAGAAAATTTTTAAATGTGAGTTCTGTCTTAAAAAATATTATTGGCCGAATAGTCTGGTTAAACACAGAAAAACACATACACAGGAAGCAAAGTTACGCTGTAACTTATGTGGTAAGATTTTAAATAGTACACAAAGCCTTCGTAATCACCAGTTGATCCATAGCGATAAAAGAGAGAAAATTTTTAAATGTGAGTTCTGTATTAAAAAATATTATTACCAGTAACTCAATATTAAAAACAGTGGAATGGTTATACAATCTAATGAGGAGAAGAAATCTATACGAGGAGGAGAAATCTATACTGCTGCATTTTATTATTACTTTTAATGTATTTTTAAACTATGTACAACCAATAAAAAATGCAATTCTATACTAACTTTAATAACAAAATATCCTTTTTATTTTTTTAAAAGAATGTGACTGCAATACCTGTACTGCTTTTTTAAATGAATCGTAATTTTATTACTTTGTGTATTATAAAAAAAAAAAAGGAGTTATTGGTGTGTATGTATCTTGCGTATGCTGGATTATGTATTATGTATGTATATTACGTGCTCCATTTATATTATTCTGTTTTGTACAGCAGCGCAGTGGCAATGTTATTACCATATCCCACATGCTTAATTAATGTGCCTGGCGACGTATGGAAGCTGCTAATGTATCACTTGCCATACGTCGTCTATAGCAGTTGACAAGGAGCCTAGCTGAGGAGTGCTTCCCCCCCCTCTGTGTACATACTCTTATCCAGTAAACCGAACCTACAAAACTATACAGGTGTTTGTGTTCTCTCCTGTATATAGAACTTATTACCCAGAACACCTAACATGGCGCAGTGCGTAATCTTACTGGATAATTACGATTGATTAGTGCAAAGTTTGTGAAAGCCCGCTTATGGACTCCCACCTTGTGTCAACCGCCGCGTCATCCCTCCTAGAAGAATTTAGCAACTTTGAGCAGTGTCAGTGACAGTGATTTTCTGTGAAGTGTTTAGTGCATTGTGTGTTTCGTGCCATTCATGTGTGACCTTGTTTTAAAGGATTCCCAAGTTATACGGCATGTTCTGGGCATTTGTGGGGTGTAGAGTTCAGCGCACCCTCCTCTGACCGTTTACAGAGTGTGACTGAGCTACTCGCTGTCTCCACCCCCCTCCCTCACAGCGCCGCCTCCACCCCCCCCTCACAGCTGGGGCGAGACGCTTTGCCCGGGACACACACACACACATACATGTACTAACACTTGCTGACCGCGCGGCTCTCTTATATATATTTTATATATATAAAACCTACTTATCTGTGTGTATTTAATTAAATTTTTTGTCAGAAATCTTGTTGATACGACGGGCTGACCGGTCAACACTGATTTAAGACACAGTACACAGATGAAGTAGTTATGTCTCATGCCTTACGTAGCCGTGGACCCAGCGCCTGGATGAGTCAAGCGGATGATAGTCCCCCAGAGATGGATGACCAGGCCGGCCACGACGCTCCAGCTCCCACAACATCGCGCAGCCCTTCACCTCAATATTCAGCGTTATCTCCAGAGATAATTGCCTTAATGAAGTTTATGAGAGATGAGAGACGCGAGGATGAAGCTCACAGACGTTTGGCGGATGAGCACAGAAGGCAAGCAGAGGCAGAACGAGACCACCAACGGAGAATGGAAGACAGTGCACGGTTTGAAGCCTTGATATCTCGCCTCACTGTTAACCAAGCCCCTGGCTCTAACACTGCCTCGGTACTGAATGGTTCAGATACCTCATCCATGCTTCCTTCACGCCCCCCAGCCCCACCTAAAGCAGCAGCTCAAACACCGCCCATCTTGGAGCCTGATGTAAATTTCCAGACTTTTCGCGAATGGCGGCGGCGGTGGGCTGATTATTCTACAATGGTGGATCTCCAGAGTTTGTCACAGCCTAAACAACTCATCCAGCTGCGTATGTGCCTGTCCTTGGAAATTCAGCGTGTCTTAGAACATACGTTGCAGGTACCTCCGACCTCTTCGCTGTCTGTAGAGGAGGTACTGGACATTCTACAACGGCACATCAAAGGACAGCAGAATGAAGCTCTGCGCAGGAGGGAATTGTTTAGCTGCAGACAGATGGAGGGTGAGTCTTTTGACGCTTTTTATGTACGTCTTAAGAGAGCCTCGGAAGAGGTAGATATATGTTTAGGCCACCACCAGCATTGCGAGGAGACCCAGTTGAAGCAGGTGATCCTGATGGGTGTTAAGGACGAGGAACTTGTCCAACGCCTCACCTCCCTCGACTCTTCCTCTTCTCTTCAGGATGTGTTGACGATATGTCGCTCCTATGAGGCTGCCAGGTGCGCCACCTCTGCCATCCGTGCTCCCCCTACAGCTGTATGCGCTGTTTCCCGGTACAAGAAGGACAAGAAGTCTGCTCCTACGCCTTCGCCCACCACGTCCACGCCTGGTTCATTTTGCAACAACTGTGGTAAGCAGCACGGAACACAGGTATGTCCAGCTGCTGAGTCTACCTGCAACAGTTGTGACCGTAAGGGCCACTGGTCACTCACAGTACGGTGCCCAGCCAAACGCGTACAGTGCAATGTGTGCGGTCGTCTGGGCCACTATGACAAGTGTTGCCCTTCCAACAAACCCAAGGGACAGCGTCGGCGGAAGCTTCAGCGCCCTTCCACCAGAGAGGGCCGCCCACAGTCTTCCAATCAGAGGCACGACGACCCTGGACAACGCTCGAGCCATATTAGGAATGTGTGCTCCCCCCCGCGTCCCAGGACCAAAGTTCCCCAGTACATCAGCGTCATCGTGGCCTACGGCGGTGTGTCATCCCGTCTTCAGATGTTGCCTGACACTGGCGCTGATGCTACAGTCATCGGTCCCCAGCATTTGCGATGCTTGGGGCTCTCTCCAAGCGATCTAGGACCGCCTCCCAAGGACCTCTGCGTCACGGCAGATGGTTCACAGATGGCCCCAGCCCTGGGTTCACTCTATGCACATATCACCTTTGGCAACAGGTCGTGTCAGGCCTGGATTGACGTGCATAATGGTGTCCCGACTCCCTTGCTGTCCTACAGACATTGTCAAGAGTTGGCCATCATCTCCCAGGACTTCCCAACACCGATTCTCGAGGTAAATTACGCCAACAGGGTGCACGAAGGGAGCAGCAACTACCCTGCTGCCGCCCTACCCCTACCTCTGGCCAGTGACACCCCTCCTTCGGTAGTTGTCCCTGCTGCATCACGTCCCCACGCCTTGGCTCGCCTTCACGACAGTCACCGTGGAGCTGAGGCCACCAAACGACGTGCACGACAGACTGTGTTCCGGCCTGGCATCGACCCCGACACCTCCAATGCTGTCCAGGTGTGTAAGCCCCGCCACGTATTACAACCCAGCCAGCAGCAGGTACCCTTCATGAGTGACGACAACCCCAATCTTGCCCTTTTGAGCCCGTGTCATTTCATTCTTTTTTTTCTGTGTGTCAGGAAAGTCTTCCGAATATCACGACCGTCTCTCTCATATTGGTCAATACATATGTAATTTGACACGATTTGTGCAGTTCCAGACGTGGCGTTCCTGGCGAACCGATGGAGGGTTTCAGTTCACAAGTTGGACTTTGCTAAGTGTTCCCTGATGGGAACGTCATCGCCTATTACTTCCGTAGTCCAATCGGCTGCTGTCAAATCTTTGAAGCACCTCATCCTTAAGGTGGCCCCTTTTGGGAATATTGACTGCGAGGCCTTCGACCGGGGTCTTCTTGAACTCCGCAACACACCTAACTACACCGGACGCTCCCCTGCCCAGGTTTTGTATGGACGCCCCCTTCGTTCTTGTGTCCCTGCTCACCCTCAATCCATCTCCAAGGAGTGGCAGGCCAAGACAGAGGATTGTGATCGCTGAGCCGCCGAACGTGTTCAGGACGTCGTTGCCCGCTACAACGACCACGCCCGTTCTCTCCCCAGGTTGAGTGTCGGCACCCAAGTCCGTGTTCAGGACCCGACCTCCCTACGTTGGGACAAAGTAGGCGTAGTCATGGGTCTCGGCAGGTCACGGGACTACCAGGTGCGGTTACCCAGTGGTCCCGTGTGGTGGAGGAACCGCCGTTTTCTCCGCCCCGGAACACTGCCTTCTGCTGGCCCCGCCACCAGTGGTGAGTCCCACACCCTTCCCAGTGATGAAGTCCCTCGACGCTCAGAACGGATCCAGAAGAAGAGGTCCGCTCAAGACTTTGCTATGAGCGTATAGGGGGAAGGGAGGTGTATGTATATTATGTATGCTGGACTATATATTATGTATGTATATTATGTATGTGCTCCATTTGTATTATTTATTCAGCCTAGCTAGCAGCGTGTGGCAATGTTATTACCATATCCCACATGCTTAATTAATGTGCCTGGCGACGTATGGAAGCTGCTAATGTATCACTTGCCATACGCCGTCTATAGCAGTTGACCAGGAGCCTAGCTAGGGAGGAGTGCTACCCCCCTCTGTGTACATACTCTTATCCAATAAACCGAACCTACAAAACTATACAGGTGTTTGTGTTCTCTCCTGTATATAGAACTTATTACCCAGAACACCTAACACCCAGGTACACCTCCGATACTCCCAAGTACACCTCTGATACTCCCAGGTACACCTCTGACACTCCCAGGTACTCCTCTTCACTCCCTGTTTCACCTCTGAGACTCCCAGGTACACCTCTGACACTCCCAGGTACACCTCCGATATTCCCAGGTACACCTCCGATACTCCCAGGTACAACTTTGAGTCTCCCAGGTACTTCACTGACACTCCCTGGTATACCTCTGACATTCCCAGGTACGCCTCTGACACTCCCAGGTACACCTCTGTTATTCCCAAGTACACTTCCGACACTCCCAGGTCCGCCTCCGACACTCGCAGGTACAACTTCGACACTCCCAGGTACACCTCGGACACTCCCAGGTACACCTCTGACACTCCTAGGTACACCTCTGACACTTTGTGCACACCCTGACACTCCAGGTACACCTTTGACACTCCCAGGTACAGCTCTGACAAACCCAGGTACACCTCTGACAGTCCCAGGTACTCCACTGACATTCTGTGGTACACCTCTGACACTTCCAGGTACACGTCCGACACTCCCAGATACACCTCTGACACTCCCAGGTACATCTCTGACACTCCCAGGTACACCTCTGACACTCCCAGGTACACCTCTGACAGTCCGAGGTACACCTCTGACACTCCCAGGTACACCACAGACACTCCCAGGAACACTTCTCACACTCCCAGGTACACCTCCGACACTCCCAGGTACACCTCCGACACTCCCAGGAACACTTCTTACACTCCCAGGTACACCTCCGACACTCCCAGGTACACTTCTTACACTCCCAGGTACACCTCCAACACTCCCAGGTACACAGACACTCCCAAATTTTACTTCTTACACTCTAGGTACACCTCTGACACTTCTAGGTACTCATCTGACACTTCCAGGTACACCTCAGACACTCCCAGGTACACCGCTGACACTCCCAGGTACACCTCTAACACTCCCAAGTACACCTCTGACACTCCCAGGTACACTTCTTACACTCCCAGGTACGCCTCCGACACTCCCAGGTACTCTTCTGACACTCCCAGGTACACTTCTCACACTCCCAGGTACTCCACTGACATTCCCTGGTACACCCCTGACACTCCCAGGTATACCTCTGACACTCTCAAGTACACCTCTGACACTCCCAGGTACACTTCTTACACTCCCAGGTACACCTCCGACACTCCCAGGTACACTTCTTACACTCCCAGGTACACCTCCGACACTCCCAGGTACACCTCTGACACTCCCAGTTACACCCCAGACACTCCCAGGTACACTTCTCACACTCCTAGGTACACCTCTGACACTCCTACGTACTCCTCTGTCACTCCCTGATACACCTCTAACACTCCCAGGTACACCGCTGACACTCCAAGGTACACCTCTGACGCTCTCAGGTACACCTCTGACACTCCCAGGTACACCTCTGACACTCCCAGGTACACCTATGACACTCCCAGGTACCCCACTGACACTCCGTGGTACACCCCTGACACTCCCAGGTACACCGCTGACACTCCCAGGTACACCGCTGACACTGCCAGGTACACTTCAGACACTGCCAGGTACACCTCAGACACTGCCAAGTACACCTCAGACACTGCCAAGTACACCTCAGACACTCACAGGTACACCTCAGACACTCCAAGGTGCACCTCTGACACTCACAAGTGCACCTCTGACACTCCCAGGCACACCTCTAACACTCCGAGGTCCCAGGTACACCGCTGACACTCCCAGGTACACCTGTGACCCTCCCAAGTACACCTCTGACACTCCCAAGTACACCTCTGAGACACCCAGGTACACCTCCGACACTCCCAGGTACACCTCCGACACTCCCAGGTACACATCTCACACTCCCAGGTACACCTCCGACAATCCCAAGTACACCTCTGACACTCCCAGGTACACCTCTGACACTCCCAGGAACACTTCTTACATTCTCAGGTACACCACTGACACTGCCAGGTACACCTCCGACACTCCCAGGAACACCTCCGACACTCCCAGGTACACTTTTTACACTCCCAGGTACACCTCCGACACTCACAGGTACACCTCTGACACTCCCAGGTACACCTCCGACACTCCCAGGTTCACCCCAGACACTCCCAGGTACACCCCGGACACTCCCAGGTACACTTCTCACACTCCCAGGTACACCTCCGACACTCCCAGGTACACCTCTGACACTCCCAGGCACACCTCTGACACTCCCACCTCTGACACTCCCAGGTACACCTTTGACACTCCCAGGTACGCCACTGACATTCCCTGGTACACATCTCACACTCCCAGGTACACCTCCGACACTCTCAGGTACACCTCTGACACTCCCAGGTACACGTCTGACACTCACAGGTACACCTCCGTGTAATGCTACAAAATACAATGAGAGGAAGAATATAAAGAAGTAAGACTAGAGAGTAGAGATGTAAAGATAGGAAACTTGGTAGCGTGGCCTGGATGTTATTTGCACAGCGTCACTACGCTTATCTTATCTCGTATGTCAATACACATATATTACTTCTTAAAGGGACAACTTGTTAAACACCTCTTGATACAACTATTTATTACTTCACTCAATGACATGGACACATTAATATCACTATTATATCGGGGTACTAACACATCATGCTTCACGTTACTTGACACTGACTCTCGGACACACCTGAATGAATACACTTCCCACAGTAGGTAACTCACCCTAGGACGTTCTGACAAGATTCACGTGTACCCTGACGTAGGCCCAGTGAATGCTTGGCTGGGCTGCCTCCTATGAGAGGCTTCTGCTTAGCTGGGGTCTGGTCGGGAAGTCCCCTTCCCGACCTGGGGAGAGGGTGAGCTTGACTCTGAGAAGTGAACCGAGTGACGACCCGAACGGGAGAGAGATGACAGCAACCAGAATGAGAATCGTAATGGAATCCCGAATGGAATCTCGAATGCCGAATGCGGAATATTGAATGCCCGTGGACGGGACTGTAGGGCCTTTATATGGGGTCGGCCCAGCCGGCTTCTGACCTCTAACAATTAACACTAAACTGGTTTGATCTGGATAATTGTGTGCAGGTGTGGTCCTGGCCAGGTGTCTTGGCTAGGTGCGGTTGTAGGTCACCGGCTCACGTCATTAGCGGGCCAGGTCAAGTCCCTAGGGTCGACCTGAGGTGTGTCAACCTGGAATGCGGTGGTACCACGAGGTCTGTGGTGTACTTGCTGTTATATGTGACATAATTCTGGGCTGTAAGGTTTGGTCTGACAATCACTCATTACACCTCCCGCCAAGACCAAAGCTTCATCACAGAGACTGATGTCACATATAGACAGCAACATCACGTGTGGTACCAAAGATAATCCCTGGGGCGCTAACATAGTCTCACATTCACAAACAACAATCTCATAGGTGTATGTTTTTCTACTGGCGCTAGTTTGATCTGACAAAGCTCACTATACCTCCCGCCAAGATCAAAGCTTCTATGCCAGGAGAAAAAGGAAACATAGCAAGTGAACATAGAATGAAAAAATCCTTCATATGTAGCATAGTGTCCGAGGCAACCTTGCAAATCACATTCTACAAACAACAACAGGTGTTACATTTCCTTATCAGCCCATGTCAAAATAATAATTCATCTCAGTCAGTAATATAGCTACAACATCGTGTTTCATAGTCCAAGACATTGATCAAATGAACTCATAGAAAAAAGTGAGACTAAAAAAAGACATTCTTTGTAGTAAACATCAACAAAATCAGAGAAAATACTTCAAAATACACAAAAAATGTTCCTACTTCACATATTAGGGTATTGATATCTTTTTATTATACATCAACAACATCAGTACATTAGTTGGGTCCGGCATAGCTCACGTCTTCCATCCAGCTGGTATCTGAAAAATAGGGGATGGCGGCAGCTCAGCAGCTGTAGTCGGTTGGTCCTTCATCATCGGCTTTCTTGTGATGTCAGGACAGCACATCTTCTGTCTTCTTTCTTCACATAGCACGTCTTCTGTCTTCTGTCTTCTTCTTCACATACCGCACCTTGTAGGTCGTTTCTCCACACCTTCTGACTTCTTCTCACTTCCTCCTGGTTTCTATACTCTTCCAGACGAGTTTTCTGTCCCATCTGCGTTCTTCCTCTATACATCTTCATTTTCATATTCCAGATGAATTTTTCTGCTCCATCTGAGTTTCTTTATACATCTTCGTTTTCCGTCATATTCCAGATGAATTTTTCTGCTTCATCTGCATTTCTTCTCTGCAACATCATCATTTTCAACATATTCCAGACGAATTTTTCTGCTCCATCTGTATTTCTTCTCTGCAACATCATCATTTTCAACATATTCCAGACGATTTTCTGTTCGTCTGCCGACGGCCCTTTCCGGCCGGGATGAAAGCCGGTCCACTGTTTGGGCTGTCGTCTCCTTAGATGACTCGTAAGGCAGGTTCCGCGGACCAAGGCTCGCCCTCCGTACGTGAGTGTCGGCGAGACCAAAGACCGTCCTGTCTTACACCTTCCACAGTGGTGAATCCCTCCCTGGCTGGGCTCACCAGGGTTCGTTGTGTGGCGATCCATTCCACACTCCTTACTTCCTAAAGTAGAAAAATATAAAATCTTCTTAATCCTATACCAAGGGAGGACTTGAAAGAAGTGACGTGGTGTGTGGTGGGTTTCGTGCTGCCTTCATCAAGCTGCATTCATCACGCTGCTTTCATCATGCTGGTTCTTCTCTGCTCGTATGTACTGTGGTTGACGTCCGGCTGGCCATGGGTGGTACTGTGAGTGACATTTGACAGAGAAACAATCCTAAAGGGGTGATGGATTAGTTGGAAGTGCATTCGCCAAAAAAAAGTTTACTTTATACGATACGTCAATGTTTGGCAACTATCATTTCCGTCACGACAATGTTCTCATCAGGCTGGGTCGGGGAGTGAAGCTCTGCGCACTACACTAAATATCATTTATCACTGCGCGTCAAAGAGTACATCACAAATCATAATAGCATAAAAATACACTGAGTGAAGCTCTGCATTCATCGCAATATTACTTCATATTAACCATCATCATCAACACACAGCTTACGGGACAAAAGACGGGGGATTAGTGTGGTCAAGCGGCGGGGCGGGTCAGAAGGACGTGAGGTCACCCGAGCGGGGTGGGGCGAGGCGGGGCGGCGCGGGGCGAGGCGAGGCTGGCCAGGCCCAGCCAGGCTGGTGCGTTGCGGGTGAGGTGGGGAGGAGCCGAGGCGCGGTTGATCGGGCCAGACCTAGGCTTCGCGGGGCGGGGAGGTGCACGGAACGGAGGGGCGGGGCAGGGCAGGGCAGGGATGGGAGGAAGGGTAAGGAGGGTGAGGTAAGGATTAGGACAGGGAGGAGGATGTAGGTTAAAAGACATGTTAAGTTATAACAGTTAGTACAGACACCGCTTTCATCACTGAAACACAATGGCTACATTCAACACTGACCAACAATCAAACTGCACTTGGGCTACTGAGAATGCCACAGATAGCGGGTGACACTGAGAAATTACGTTAAGCACTGAACATATTTCTATCAAAAATTCGCACATACCACGACGAGAGACATTGACTTGAGCTGTAAAGATGACACACTAGGACACTTTTCACGCTACTACGCAGGAACTTCTTATTACGCACTTTTGAACTAACGAGCCAGGTGTTATGGCTAACGGGGGAGGGCGTGAGTTACGTTAAGTACGCTGACACCATTGTAATGTGACGCAATAAACAGAGAAGAGGAAGACATATATATAAAAGGAGAGAGTATAGAGTATAGGAATGTAAAGATAGGAAACTTGGTAGCGTGGCCTGGATGTTATTTGCACAGCGTCACTACGCTTATCTTATCTCGTATGTCAATACACATATATTACTTCTTAAAGGGACAACTTGTTAAACACCTCTTGATACAACTATTTATTACTTCACTCAATGACATGGACACATTAATATCACTATTATATCGGGGTACTAACACATTATGCTTTACGTTACTTGACACTGACTCTCGGACACACCTGAATGAATACACTTCCCACAGTAGGTAACTCACCCTAGGACGTTCTGACAAGACTCACGTGTACCCTGACGTAGGCCCAGTGAATGCTTGGCTGGGCTGCCTCCTATGAGAGGCTTCTGCTTAGCTGGGGTCTGGTCGGGAAGTCCCCTTCCCGACCTGGGGAGAGGGTGAGCTTGACTCTGAGAATCTCCGGAGTAATGAGCGTCTCCTCAGAATGGTAATGGAATATCGAATGGAATCTCGAATGCCGAATGCCGAATGCCGAATCTGGAATGCCCGTGGACGGGACTGTAGGGCCTTTATATGGGGTCGGCCCAGCCGGCTTCTGACCTCTAACAATTAACACTAAACTGGTTTGATCTGGATAATTGTGTGCAGGTGTGGTCCTGGCCAGGTGTCTTGGCTAGGTGCGGTTGTAGGTCACCGGCTCATGTCATTAGCGGGCGACCTGAGGTGTGTCAACCTGGAATGTGGTGGAGCCACGAGGTCTGTGGTGTACTTGCTGTTATATGCGACATAATTCTGGGCTGTAAGCTTTGGTCTGACAATCACTCATTACATCTGACACTCCCAGGTACACCTCTGACACTCCCAGGTACACCTCTCACACCCCCAGGTACACCTCTGACACTCCCAGGTACGGAACCTCCCAGTACACATCTCTCACACTCCCAGGTACCTCCGACACTCCCAGGTACACGTCCGACACTCCCAGATACACCTCTGACACACCCAGGTACACCTCTGACACTCCCAGGTACACACTCCCAGACACTGACACTCCCAGGTACACCCCGACACTCCCAGGTACACTTCTCACACTCCCAGGTACACCTCCGACACTCCCAAGTACACCTCTGACACTCCCAGGTACACCTCAGACACTCCAAGGTACACCTCTGACACTGCCAGGTACACCCCTGACAATCCCAGGTACTTTTGTGACACTCCCAGGTACACCTCCGACACTCCCAGGTACACCTCTGACACTCCCAGGTACACCTCCAATATTCCCAGGTACACTTTTGAGACTCCCATGTACTCCACTGACACTCCTAGGTACACCTCTGATACTCCCAGATACACCTCTGTCACTCCCAGGTACTCCAATGACATTTCCTGGTACACCTCTGACACTCCTAGGTACACGTCCGACACTCCCAGGTACACCGCTGATACTCCCAGGTACACCTCTGACACTTCCAGGAACACCTCTGACACTCCCAAGTACACCTCTGACACTCCCAGCTACACCTCTGACACTCCTAGGTACTCCTCTGTCACTCCCTGATACACCTCTAACACTCCCAGGTGCACCGCTGACACTCCCACGTACACCGCTGACACTGCCAGTTGCACCTCAGACACTGCCAGGTACACCTCAGACACTGCCAGGTAGACCTCAGACACCCCCAGGTACACCTCTGACACTCCTAGGCACACCTCTGACACTCCTAGGTACACCTCTGACACTCCCAGGGACACCCCAGACACTCCCAGGTACACCCCAGATAATCTCAGGTATATCCCAGACACTCCCAGATACACCTATGACACTCACAGGTACACCTCTGACACTCCCTGGTACACCTCTGGCTTGCTCCAGGTACCTCCAACCTCCCAAGTACACCTCTGACACTCCACCTCTGGCTTACTCCCTAGGCTCCACTGACATTCCCTGGTACCCATCTGTGCTCCCAGGTACACATCCGACTTGCTTCCAGATACCTCTGGCACTCCCAGGTACACCTCACAGCACTCCCAGAGACACCTCAGACACTCCCAGGTACACCCCAGATACTCTCAGGTACACCCCAGACACTCCCAGGTACACCTCTGACACTCCCAGGTACACCTCTGACACTCCCTGGTACACCTCTCACACTCCCACGTACACCTCTGACACTCCCAGGTACACCTCTGACATTCCCAGGTACACCTCTGATACTCCCAGGTACTCCACTGAACTTCCCTGGTACAGCTCTGACACTCCCAGGTACACGTCCGACACTTCCAGATACACCTCTGACACTCAAAGGTACACCTCTGACACTCCCTGGTACACCTCCGATATTCCCAGGTACACCTCCGATATTCCCGGGTACACCTCTGACATTCCCAGGT
>NW_024751237.1:0-30649 GCF_018991925.1 Homarus americanus
TCTTTTGACGCTTTTTATGTACGTCTTAAGAGAGCCTCGGAAGAGGTAGATATATGTTTAGGCCACCACCAGCAGTGCGAGGAGACCCAGTTGAAGCAGGTGATCCTGATGGGTGTTAAGGACGAGGAACTTGTCCAACGCCTCACCTCCCTCGACTCTTTCTCTTCTCTTCAGGATGTGTTGACGATATGTCGCTCCTATGAGGCTGCCAGGTGTGCCACCTCTGCCATCCGAGCTCCCCCTACAGCTGTACGCGCTGTCTCCCGGTACAAGAAGGACAAGAAGTCTGCTCCTACGCCTTCGCCCACCACGTCCACGCCCGGTTCATTTTGCAACAACTGTGGTAAGCAGCACGGAACACAGGTATGTCCAGCTGCTCAGTCTACCTGCAACAGTTGTGACCGTAAGGGCCACTGGTCACTCACAGTACGGTGCCCAGCCAAACGCGTCCAGTGCAATGTGTGCGGCCGTCTGGGCCACTATGACAAGTGTTGCCCTACCCACGAACCCAAGGGACAGCGTCAACGGAAGCTTCAGCGCCCTTCTACCAGAGAGGGCCGCCCACAGTCGCCAAATCAGAGGCACGACGACCCTGGACAAAGCCCGACCCATTTTAGGAGGGTGTACTCCTCGCATCCCAGGACCAAAGTCCCCCGGTACATCAGCGTCATCGTGACCTACGGCGGTGTGTCATCCCGTCTTCAAATGTTGCCCGACACCGGCGCTGATGCTACAGTCATCGGTCCCCAGCATTTGCGATGCTTGGGGCTCTCTCCAAGCGATCTAGGACCGCCTCACGAGGACCTCTGCGTCACGGCAGACGGTTCACAGATGGCCCCAGCCCTGGGTTCACTCTATGCACATGTCACCTTTGGCAACAGGTCGTGTCAGGCCTGGATTGACGTGCATAATGGTGTCCCGACTCCCTTGCTGTCCTACAGACATTGTCAAGAGTTGGCCATCATCTCCCAGGACTTCCCCAAACCTATTCTTGAGGTAAGACACGCCAACAGGGTGCACGAAGGGAGCAGCAACTACCCTGCTGCCGCCCTACCCCTACCTCTGGCCAGTGACACCTCTCCTTCGGTAGTTGTCCCTGCTGCTTCACGTCCCCACGCCTTGGCTCGCCTCCACGACAGTCACTGTGGAGCTGAGGCCACCAAACGACGTGCACGACAGACTGTGTTCCGGCCTGGCATCGACCCCGACATCTCCAATACTGTCCAGGTGTGTAAGCCCCGCCACGTATTACAACCCAGCCAGCAGCAGGTACCCTTCATGAGTGACGACAACCCCACCCGCCCCTTTGAGTCTGTGTCGGCCGACTTTTTCTGTGTGTCAGGAAAGTCCTTCCTGGTTATCGTCGACCGTCTCTCTGGTTGGCCGGTTGTCATCAAGGGCGGTAATGACACGACGTCTGCCGCCACCATCAGCAAGTTCCGCCACTACTTCCGTGATGTGGGCGTTCCTGTACGCCTGCGAACCGACGGAGGGCCTCAGTTCACAAGCCGGGACTTTGCTGCGTTCCTTGACCGATGGGGAGTCCGGCATGTGTTGTCATCGCCCCATTACCCGCAGTCCAACGGCCACGCTGAGGCTGCTGTCAAATCCCTGAAGCACCTCATCCTTAAGGTGGCCCTTTCTGGGAACATTGACTGCGAGGCCTTCGACCGGGGTCTTCTTGAACTCCGCAACACACCCAACCACACCGGACGCTCCCCTGCCCAGGTTTTGTATGGGCGCCCCCTTCGTTCTTGTGTCCCTGCTCACCCTCAATCCTTCTCCAAGGAGTGGCAGGCCAAGACAGAGGATTGTGATCGCCGAGCCGCCGAACGTGTTCAGGACGTCGTCGCCCGCTACAACGACCACGCCGTTCTCTCCCCAGGTTGAGTGTCGGCACCCAAGTCCGTGTTCAGGACCCGACCTCCCTACGTTGGGACAAAGTAGGCGTAGTCATGGGTCTCGGTAGGTCACGGGACTACCAGGTGCGGTTACCCAGTGGTCGTGTGTGGTGGAGGAACCGCCGTTTTCTCCGCCCCGTAACAATGCCTTCTGCTGACCCCGCCACCAGTGTTGAGTCCCATACCCTTCCCAGTGATGAAGTCCCTCGACGCTCAGAACGGATCCAGAAGAAAAGGTCCGCTCAAGACTTTGCTATGAGCGTATAGGGGGGAGGGAGGTGTATGTATATTATGTATGCTGGATTATGTACTATGTATGTATATTATGTATGTGCTCCATTTATATTTATTCAGCCTAGCTAGCAGCGTGTGGCAATGTTATTACCATATCCCACACGCTTAATTAATGTGCCTGGCGACGTATGGAAGCTGCTAATGTATCACTTGCCATACGTCGTCTATGGTAGTTGACCCGGACCTTAGCTAGGGAACAGTGCTACCCACCTCTGTGTACATACTCTTATCCAGTAAACCGAACCTACAAAACTATACAGGTGTTTGTGTTCTCTCCTGTATATAGAACTTATTACCCAGAACATCTAACATACTCGATCAGGGACTTTGTTATACTCGATTAGGGACTTTTGTTATACTCTCTCGATCTTGAGACATTATTTATAGTCCATTAGGGTCGCTATTATATACTCGATCAGGAACTTTGTTATACTTTCGATCCGGGCTTTATTATACTCGATAAGGGAACTTTGTTATACTTTCGACCAGGAGACTTTTGTTATACTCGATCAGGGACTTGTTATACTAGATCAGGGGACTTTGTTATACTCGATCCGGGGCTTTATTATACTCGGTAAGGGGACTTTGTTATACTCGATCAGGGGACTTTGTTTTACTCGATGAGGGGACTATGTTATACTCGATCTTGGGACTTTGTTAAACTGGATCAGGGGCCTTTGTTATACTCCATTAGGGGCCTTTGTTATACTGGATCAGGGAACTTTGTTGTAGTCGATCAGGGGACTTTGTTATGCTCGATCAGGGAGCTTTGTTATACTCGATTAGGAGACTTTGTATATACTCAACTAGGGACTTTGTTATATTCGGTCAGGAGCCTTTCTTATACTCGATCAGGGGGCTTTGTTAAACTCGATCAGGGGACTTTGTTATACTCGATCAGGGGACTTTGTTATACTCGATCAAGGGACTTTGTAATACTCGATCAGGGGGCTTTGTTTTTTTCGCTCAAGGGACTTTGTTATACTCGATCAGGGAACTTTTTATACTCGATCAGGGGACTTTATTATACTCAATCAGGGGACTTTATTATAATCGATTAGGGGACTTTGTTATACTCGATCAGGGGACTTTGTTATACTCGACGAGGTGGCTTTGTTATACTCGATCAGAGGACTTTGTTACACTCGAACAGGGGACTTTGTTATACTCGATTAGGGACTTTGTTATACTCGATGAGGGGGCTTTGTTTTACTCGATCAGGGGACTTTGTTATACTCGATCAGGGGACTTTGTTTTACTCGTCCAGGGGACTTTGTTATAGTCGATCAGGGGACTTTGTTATGGTCGATCAAGGGACTTTGTTATACTTGATTAGGGGTGTTTTTTTATACTCGATCAAGGACTTTGTTGTACTCGATCATGGGTGTTTGTTTTACTCGGTCTTGGAACTTTGTTATACTCGATCAGGGAACTTTGTTATACTCGATGAGGGGACTTTGTTATACTCGATCTTGGGACTTTGTTTTACTCCATTAGGGTCCTTTGTTATACTCAATCAGGGGACTTAGTTATACTCGATTAGGGGACTTTGTTATTCTCGATCAGGGGACTTTGTTATACTCGATCAGTGGACTTTGTTTTAATCGATCAGAGGACTCTGTTATACTCAATCTTGCGACTTTGTTATACTCCATTAGGGTCCTTTGTTATACTCAATCATGGGACTTAGTTATACTCGATAAGGGGACTTTTTTATACTCGATGAGGGGGCTTTGTTATACTCGATCAGGGGACTTTGTTATACTCGATGAGGGGTGTTTGTTTTACTCGATCAGGGGACTTTGTTATACTCGATCAGGGGACATTGTTATACACGACCAGGGACCTTTGTTATACTCGATCAGGGGACTTTGTTATTCTCGATGAGGGGACTTTGTTATACTCGATCTTGGGTCTTTGTTAAACTCGATCTTGAGACTTTGTTAAACTCGATCAGCGGACTTTGTTATACTCGATCAGGGGGCTTTGATTTACTCGATCTTGGGACTTTGTTATACTCGATCAGGGGATTTTGTTTTACACGATCAGGGACTTTGTTATTTTCGACCAAGGTCCTTTCATATACTCGAGTCGGGGAATAGGTTATACTCGATTAGGGGACTTTGTTATACTCGATCAGGGGATTTTGTTGTACTCGATCAGGGGACTTTGTCATACTCGATCAGGGGACTTTGTTATACTCGATGTTGAGACTTTGTTATAGTCCATTAGGGTCCTTTATTATACTCGATCTTGAGACTTTGTTATAGTCCATTAGGGTCCTTTATTATACTCGATCAGGGGACTTTGTTATACTCGATCAGGGGACTTTGTTATACTCGATCAGGTGACTTTATTTTACTCGATCAGAGGACTTTGTTATACTCGATCTTGGGACTTTGTTATACTCCATTAGGGTCCTTTGTTATACTCAATGATGGGACTTAGTTATACTCGATCAGGGGACTTTGCTATACTCGATTAGGGGGCTTTGTTATACTCGATCAGGGGACTTTGTTATTCTCGATCAGAAGATTTTGTTATACTCGATCTTGGGACTTTGTTATACTCCATTAGGGTCCTTTGTTAAACTCAATCAGGGGACTTAGTTATACTCGATTATGGGACTTTGTTAGACTCGATCAGAGGACTTTGTTACACTAGATCACGGGACTTTGTTATACTCGATGAGGGGGCTTTGTTTAACTCGATCAGGGACTTAGATATACTCGATCAGGGGACTTTGTTATACTCGATTAGGGGACTTTGTTATACTCGATCTTGAGACGTTGGTATAGTCCATTAGGGTCCTTTATTATACTCGATCAGGGGACTTTGTTATACTCGATCCTGGGCTTTATTATTCTAGATCAGGGGACTTTGTTATACTCGATTCGGGGCTTTAGTATACTCGGTAAGGGGACTTTGTTATACTCGATCATGGGACTTTGTTATACTCGATGAGGGGACTATGTTATACTCGATCAAGAGACTTTGTATATACTCAACTAGGGACTTTGTTATATTCGTTCAAGGGCCTTTCTTATACTCGAACAGGGGACTTTGTTATGCTCGATGAGGGGACTTTGATATTCTCGATCAGGGGACTTTGGTATTCTCCATCAGGGGACTTAGTTATACTCGATCGGAAGACTTTGTTATACTCGATTTTGGGACTTTGTTATACTCCAATTGGGTCATTTGTATACTTGATCAGGGGACTTTGTTATACTCGACCAGGGGCCTTTGTTATACTCGATAAAAAGCCTTTGTTATACTCGATGAGGGGACTTTGTTATACTCGATCTTGGGACTTTGTTTAACTCGATCAGGGGCCTTTGTTGTACTCCATTAGGGGCCTTTGTTATACTGGATCAGGGGACTTTGTTATAATCGATCAGGGGACTTTGTTATGCTCGATTAGGGGGCTTTGTTAAACTCGATCAGGGGACTTTGTTATTCTCGGTGAGGGGACTTTGTTATACTCGATCTTGGGACTTTGTTAAACTCGATCTTGGGACTTTGTTAAACTCGATCAGCGGACTTTGTTATACTCGATCAGGGGGCTTTGATTTACTCGATCTTGGGACGTTGTTATACTCGATCAGGGGACTTTGTTTTACTCGATCAGGGACTTTGTTTTTTTCGACCAAGGGCCTTTGATATACTCGAGTCGGGGAATAGGTTATACTCGATTAGGGGACTTTGTTATACTCGATCAGGGGATTTTGTTGTACTCGATCAGGGGACTTTGTTATACTTGATCAGGGGACTTTGTTATACTCGATCTTCAGACTTTGTTATAGTCCATTAGGGTCCTTTATTATACTCGATCTTGAGACTTTGTTATAGTCCATTAGGGTCCTTTTTTATCCTCGATCAGGGAACTTTGTTATACTCGATCAGGGGACTTTGTTATACTCGATCGGGGGACTTTGTTATACTCGATCTTGAGACTTTGTTATACTCCATTACGGTCCTTTATTATACTCGATCAGGGGACTTAGTTATACTCGATTAGGGGACTTTGCTATACTCGATCAGGGGACTTTATTATACTCGATAAGGGGACTTTGTTATACTCTAACAGGGGACTTTGTTATTCTCGATCAGGGGACTTTGTTGCTTTTCGATCGGGGGGTTTTATTATACTCGATGGGGACTTGTTATATACTCGTCGAGGGGCTTTGTTATACTCGATTAGGGGACTTTGCTATACTCGATCAGAGGACCTTGTTACTAGATCAGGGGACTTTATATATACTCCGATTAAAGGGGACTTTGATATACTTTCGATGATTGGGCTTTGTTTTTTACTCGATCTTGGGACTTTGTTAAACTTTGTTATACTCGATCAGGGGACTTTGTTATACTCGATCAGGGGACTTTGTTATACTCGATCAGGGGACTTTGTTATACTCGATCAGGGGAATTATCATACTCGATCAGGGGACTTTGTTATACTCGATCTTGAGACTTTGTTATACTCCATTACGGTCCTTTATTATACTCGATCAGGGGACTTAGTTATACTCGATCAGGGGACTTTGTTATACTCGATCAGGGGACTTTGTTTTAATCGATCAGAGGACTTTGTTATACTCGATCAGGGGACTTTGTTATACTCTAACAGGGGACTTTGTTATATCTTTGTTATACTCGATCAGGGGACTTTGTTATACTCGATCAGGGACTTTGTTATACTCGTCAGGGGGCTTTGTTATACTCGATTAGGGGACTTTGCGATACTTGATCAGAGGACTTTGTTACACTAGATCAGAGGACTTTGTTATACTCGATCAGGGGACTTTGCTATACTCGATGATTGGGCTTTGTTTTACTCGATTAGGGGACTTTGTTATACTCGATTAGGGGACTTTGTTATACTCGATTAGGGGACATTGTTATACTCGATCAGAGGACTTTATTACACTAGATCAGGGGACTTTATTGTGCTCGATCAGGGGACTTAGTTATACTTGATCAGGGGACTTTGTTATACTCGATGAGGGGGCTTTGTTTTACTCGATCAGGGGACTTTGTTTTACTCGTCGAAGGGGCTTTGTTATACTCGATTAGGGGACATTGTTATACTCGATCAGAGGACTTTGTTACACTAGATCAGGGGACTTTATTATGCTCGATCAGGGGACTTAGTTATACTCGATCAGGGGACTTTGTTATACTCGATCAGGGGACTTTGTTCTACTCGATCAGGGGACTTTGTTTTTCTCGATCAAGGGACTTTGTTATACTCGTCGAGCGGGATTTGTTATACTCGATTAGGGGACTTTGTTATACTCGTTCAGAGGACTTTGTTACACTAGATCAGGGGACTTTGTTATACTCGATCAGGGGACTTTGTTATACTCGATGAGGGGGCTTTGTTTTACTCGATCAGGGGACTTTGTTATACTCGATCTGGGGACTTTGTTATACTCGATCAGGGAATTTTGTTACAGTCGATCAGGGGACTTTGTTTTACTCGTTCTTGAGACTTTGTTATACTCCATTAGGGTCCTTTATTATACTCGATCAGGGGACTTAGTTTTACTCGATCAGGGGACTTTGTTATACTCGATCAGGCGACTTTGTTATACTCGATCAGGGGACTTTGTTATACTCGATCAGGGGACTTTGTTTTACTCGATCAGAGGACTTTGTTATACTCGATTTTGGGACTTTGTTATACTCCATTAGGGTCCTTTGTTTTACTCAATCAGGGGACTTAGTTATACTCTATCAGAGGACTTTGTTTTACTCGGTCAGAGGACTTTGTTATACTCGATCAGGGGACTTTGTTATGCTCGACCAGGGGCCTTTGTTATACTCGATCAGGGGGCATTGTTATACTCGATCAGGGGACTTTGTTATGCTCGATCGGGGAATTTGTTATACTCGATTAGGGGGCTTTTTTATACTCGATCAAGGACTTTGTTATACTCGATCAGGGGTGCTTGTTTTACACGATCATGGAACTTTGTTATACTCGATCAGGGAACTTTGTTATACTCGATGAGGGGACTTTGATATACTCGATCTTGGGTCTTTGTTTTACTCCATTAGGGTCCTTTGTTATACTCAATCAGGGGACTTAGTTATATTCGATCAGGGGACTTTGTTATACTCGATTAGAGGGCTTTGTTATACTCGATCAGGGGACTTTGTTATACTCGATCAGAAGACTTTGCTATACTCGATCTTCGGACTTTGTTATTCTCCATTAGGGTCCTTTGTTAAACTCAATGAAAGGACTTAGTTATACTCGATTAGGGGACTTTGTTAGATTCGATCAGAGGACTTTGTTACACTAGATCAGGGGACTTTGTTATACTCGATGAGGGGGCTTTGTTTAACTCGATCAGGGACTTCGTTATACTCGATCAGGGGACTTTGTTTTACTCGATCAGGGGACTTCGTTATGCTCGATCAGGGGACTTTGTTATACTCGATTAGGGGGCTTTTTATACTCGATCAAGGACTTTGTTATACTCGATCAGGGGTGTTTGTTTTACTCGATCATGGAACTTTGTTATACTCGATCAGGGAACTTTGTTATACTCGATGAGGGGACTTTGTAATACTCGATCTTGGGACTTTGTTAAACTCGATCTTGTGACTTTGTTAAACTCGATCAGCGGACTTTGTTATACTCGATCAGGTGGCTTTGATTTACTCGATCTTGGGACTTTCTTATACTCGATCAGGGGGCTTTGTTTTACTCGATCAGGGACTTTGTTATTTTCGACCAAGGGCCTTTGATATACTCGAGTCGGGGAATAGGTTATACTCGATCAGAGGACTTTGTTGTACTCGATCAGGGGACTTTGTTGTACTCGATCAGGGGACTTTGTCATACTCAATCAGGGGACTTTGTTAAATGTTATACTCGATCTTGAGACTTTGTTATAGTCCATTAGGGTCCTTTATTATACTCGATCTTGAGACTTTGTTATACTCCATTAGGGTCCTTTGTTATACTCAATCAGGGGACTTAGTTATACTCGATCAGGGGACTTTGTTATACTCGATTAGGGGGCTTTGTTATACTCGATCAGGGGACTTTGTTATACTCGATCAGAAGACTTTGTTATTCTCGATCTTGGGACTTTGTTGTACTCCATTAGGGTCCTTTGTTAAACTCAATCAGGGGACTTAGTTATACTCGATTATGGGACTTTGTTATACTCGATCAGAGGACTTTGTTACACTAGATCAGGGGACTTTGTTATACTCGATAAGGGGCTTTGTTTTACTCTATCAGGGGACTTTGTTATACTCGATCAGGGGACTTTGTTATACGCGATTAGGGGACTTTGTTATACTCGATCTTGAGACGTTGTTATAGTCCATTAGGGTCCTTTATTGTACTCGATCAGGGGACTTTGTTTTACTCGATCAGGGGACTTTGTTATACTCGATCAGGGAAGAGTTATTCTCGATCAGGGGACTTTATTTTACTCGATCAGAGGATATTGTTATACTCGATCTTGGGACTTTGTTATACTGCATTAGGGTCCTTTGTTATACTCAATCAGGGGACTTAGTTATACTCTATCAGGGGACATTGTTTTACTCGATGAGGGTACTTTGTTATACTCGATGAGGGGACTTTGTTATACTCGATGAGGGGACTTTGTTATACTCGACCAGGGGCCTTTGTCATACTCGATCAGGGGGCTTTGTTATATTCGATCAGGGGACTTTGTTATGCTCGATCAGGGGACTTTGTTATACTCGATTAGGGGGCTTTTTTATACTCGATCAAGGACTTTGTTATACTCGATCAGGGAACTTTGTTATACTCGATGAGGGGACTTTGTTATACTCGATCTTGGGACTTTGTTTTACTACATTAGGGTCCTTTGTTATACTCAATCTGGGGACTTAGTTATACTCGATCAGGGGACTTTGTAATACTCGATCAGAAGACTTTGTTATACTCGATCTTGGGACTTTGTTATACTCCATTAGGGTCCTTTATTAAACTCAATGAGGGGACTTAGTTATACTCGATTAGGGGACTTTGTTATACTCGATGAGGGGCTTTGTTTAACTCGATCAGGGACTTAGTTATACTCGATCAGGGGACTTTGTTATACTCGATTAGGGGACTTTGTTATACTTGATCTTGAGACGTTGTTATAGTCCATTAGGGTCCTTTATTATACTCGATCAGGGGACTTTGTTATAATCGATCAGGGGACTTTGTTATACGCGATTAGGGGACTTTGTTATACTCGATCTTGAGACGTTGTTATAGTCCATTAGGGTCCTTTATTATACTCGATCAGGGGACTTAGATATACTCGAACAGGGGACTTTGTTATACTCGATCAGGGGACTTTGTTATACTCGATCAGGGAAGAGTTATTCTCGATCAGGGGACTTTGTTATACTCGATCTTGGGACTTTGTTATACTGCATTAGGGTCCTTTGTTATACTCAATCAGGGGACTTAGTTATACTCGATCCGGGGCTTTATTATACTCGATAAGGGGACTTTGTTATACTTGACCAGGGGACTTTGCTTTACTCGATCAGGGGACTTTGTTATACTAGATCAGGGGACTTTGTTAAACTGGATCAGGGGCCTTTGTTATACTCCATTAGGGGCTTTTCATATACTGGATCAGGGGACTTTGTTGTAATCGATCAGGGGACTTTGTTATACTCGATCAGGGGGCTTTGTTATACTCGATCAAGAGACTTTGTATATACTCAACTAGGGACTTTGTTATATTCGTTCAGGGGCCTTTCGTATACTCGAACAGGGGGCTTTGTTATGTTCGATGAGGGGACTTTGTTATTCTCGATCAGGGGACTTTGTTATACTCCATCAGGGGACTTAGTTATACTCGATCGGAAGACTTTGTTATACTCGATCTTGGGACATTGTTATACTCCAATAGGGTCCTTTGTATACTTGATCAGGGGACTTTGATATACTCGACCAGGGGCCTTTGTTATATTCGATAAAGGGCCTTTGTTATATTCGATGAGGGGACTTTGTTATACTCGATCTTGGAACTTTGTTAAACTCGATCAGGGGCCTTTGTTATACTGGATCAGGGGACTTTGTTATAATCGATCAAAGGACTTTGTTATGCTCGATGAGGGGACTTTGTTATACTCGATCAGGAGACTTTGTATATACTCAACTAGGGACTTTGTTATATTCGGTCAGGGGCCTTTCTTATACTCGATCAGGGGGCTTTGTTAAACTCCATCAGGGGACTTTGTTATACTCAATCAGGGGACTTTGTTATACTCGATCAGGGGAGTTTGTTATACTCGATCAGGGGGCTTTGTTTTTCTCGATCAAGGGACTTTGTTATACTCGATCAGGGGACTTTGTTATACTTGATCAGGGGACTTTATTATACTCAATCAGGGGACTTTATTATAATACATTAGGGGACTTTGTTATACTCGATCAGGGGATTTTGTTATACTCGACGAGGTGGCTTTGTTATACTCGATCAGAGGACTTTGTTACACTCGAACAGGGGACTTTGTTATACGCGATCAGGGGAATTTGTTATACTCGATGAGCGGGCTTTGTTTTACTCGATCAGGGGACTTTGTTATACTCGATCAGGGGACTTTGTTATACTCGATCAGGGGACTTTGTTATACTCGATCAGGGGACTTTGTTATACTCGATCAGGGGACTTTATTAGACTCGATCAGGGGACTTTGTTATACTCGATCAGGACTTAGTTACCCGGATCAGGGACTTTTGTTATACCGATCAGTACTTTTGTTATACCTGGATCAGGGACTTTGTTTTAATTCCCCGGACGGAGGACCTTTGTTGTTATACTCGATCAGGACTTGTTATACTCTAACAGGGGACTTTGTTATACTCTAACAGGGGACTTTGTTATACTCGATCAGGGGACTTTGTTATACTCGATCGGGGGACTTTGTTATACTCGATCAGGGACTTTGTTATACTCGTCGAGGGGGCTTTGTTATACTCGATTAGGGGACTTTGCTATACTCGATCAGAGGAGCTTGTTACACTAGATCAGGGGACTTTGTTATACTCGATCAGGGGACTTTGCTATACTCGATGATTGGGCTTTGTTTTACTCTGATTAGGGGATCTTTTGTTATACTCGATCAGGGGACCCTTGTTATACCCGGGATTAGGGGCTTTGTATTACTTCCGATCAGGGGGCTTTGTTATACTCGTCTAGGGGGCTTTGTTATACTCGATTAGGCGACATTGTTATACTCAATCAGAGGACTTTGTTACACTAGATCAGGGGACTTTATTATGCTCGATCAGGGGACTTAGTTATACTCGGTCAGGGGACTTTGTTATACTCGATCAGGGGACTTTGTTATACTCGATCAGGGGACTTTGTTCTACTCGATCAGGGGACTTTGTTTTTCTCGATCAAGGGACTTTGTTATGCTCGATCAGGGGACTTTGTTATACTCGAACAGGGGACTTTGTTATACTCGACCAGGGGATTTTGTTATACTCGATCAGGGGACTTTATTATACTCGTCGAGGGGGCTTTGTTATACTCGATTACGGGACTTTGTTATACTCGTTCAGAGGACTTTGTTACACTAGATCAGGGGACTTTGTTATACTTGATCAGGGGACTTTGTTATACTCGATGAGGGGGCTTTGTTTTACTCGATCAGGGGACTTTGTTATACTCGATCTGGGGTCTTTGTTATACTCGATCAGGGAACTTTGTTACAGTCGATCAGGGGACCTTGTTATACTCGTTCTTGAGACTTTGTTATACTCCATTAGGGTCCTTTATTATACTCGATCAGGGGACTTAGTTATACTCGATCAGGGGACTTTGTTATACTCGATCAGGCGACTTTGTTATACTCGATCAGGGGACTTCGTTATACTCGATCAGGGGATTTTGTTTTACTCGATCAGAGGACTTTGTTATACTCGATCTTCGGACTTTGTTATACTGCATTAGGGTCCTTTGTTATACTCAATCAGGGGACTTTGTTATACTCGAATAGGGTGCTTTGTTATACTCGATTAGGGGACTTTGTTATACTCGATCAGAAGACGTTGTTATACTCCTTCAGGGGACTTTGTTATACTCGATCAGGGGACTTTGTTATACTCGATGTGGGGACTTTGTTATACTCGACCAGGGGGCCTTTGTTATACTAGATCAGGCGGCTTTGTTATACTCGATCAGGGGACTTTGTTATGCTCGATTAGGGGACTTTGTTATACTCGATTAGGGGGCTTTTTTATACTCGATCAAGGACTTTGTTATACTCGATCAGGGGTGTTTGTTTTACTCGATCATGGAACTTTGTTATACTCGATCAGGGAACTTTGTTATACTCGATGAGGGGACTTTGTTATACTCGATCTTGGGACTTTGTTTTACTCCATTAGGGTCCTTTGTTATACTCAATCAGGGGACTTAGTTATACTCGATCAGGGGACTTTGTTATACTCGATTAGGGGGCTTTGTTATACTCGATCAGGGGACTTTTTTATACTCCATGAGAAGACTTTGTTTTACTCCATCTTGGGACTTTGTTATACTCCATTAGGGTCCTTTGTTAAACTCAATGAGGGACTTAGTTATACTCGATTAGGGGACTTTGTTAGACTCGATGAGAGGACTTTGTTACACTAGATCAGGGGACTTTGTTATACTCGATGAGGGGGCTTTGTTTAACTCGATCAGGGACTTAGTTATACTCGATCAGGGGACTTTGTTATACTCGATTAGGGGACTTTGTTATACTCGATCTTGAGACGTTGTTATAGTCCATTAGGGTCCTTTATTATACTCGATTAGGGAACTTTGTTATACTCGATCCGGGGCTTTATTATACTCGATAAGGGACTTTGTTATACTCGACAAGGGGAGTTTGTTATACTCGATCAGGGGACTTTGTTATACTAGATCAGGGGACTTTGTTATACTCGATCCGGGGCTTTATTATACTCGGTAAGGGGACTTTGTTATACTCGATCAGGGGACTTTGTTACACTCGATGAGGGGACTATGTTATACTCGATCTTGGGACTTTGTTAAACTGGATCAGGGGCCTTTGTTATACTCCATTAGGGGCCTTTGTTATACTGGATCAGGGAACTTTGTTGTAATCGATCAGGGGACTTTGTTATGCTCGATCAGGGGGCTTTGTTATACTCGATCAGGAGACTTTGTATATACTCAACTAGGGACTTTGTTATATTCGGTCAGGGGCCTTACTTATACTCGATCAGGGGGCTTTGTTAAACTCGATCAGGGGACTTTGTTATACTCGATCAGGGGACTTTGTTATACTCGATCAAGGGACTTTGTAATACTCGATCTTTGTTTTTCTCGATCAAGGGACTTTGTTATACTCGATCAGGGGACTTTTTATACTCGATCAGGGGACTTTATTATACTCAATCAGGGGACTTTATTATAATCGATTAGGGGACTTTGTTATACTCGATCAGGGGACTTTGTTATACTCGACGAGGTGGCTTTGTTATACTCGATCAGAGGACTTTGTTACACTCGAACAGGGGACTTTGTTATACTCGATTAGGGGACTTTGTTATACTCGATGAGGGGGCTTTGTTTTACTCGATCAGGGGACTTTGTTATACTCGATCAGGGGACTTTGTTATACTCGTCCAGGGGACTTTGTTATAGTCGATCAGGGGACTTTGTTATGGTCGATCAAGGGACTTTGTTATACTTGATTAGGGGGCTTTTTTATTCTCGATCAAGGACTTTGTTGTACTCGATCATGGGTGTTTGTTTTACTCGGTCATGGAACTTTGCTATACTCGATTAGGGAACTTTGTTATACTCGATGAGGGGACTTTGTTATACTCGATCTTGGGACTTTGTTTTACTCCATTAGGGTCCTTTGTTATACTCAATCAGGGGACTTAGTTATACTCGATAAGGGGACTTTGTTATACTCGATTAGTTGGCTTTGTTATACTCGATCAGGGGACTTTCTTATACTCGATCAGAAGACTTTGTTATACTCGATCTTGGGACTTTGTTATACTCCATTAGGGTCCTTTGTTAAACTCAATGAGGGGACTTAGTTATACTCGATTAGGGGACTTTGTTATACTCGATCAGGGGACTTTGTTATACTCGATCAGTGGACTTTGTTTTAATCGATCAGAGGACTCTGTTATACTCAATCTTGCGACTTTGTTATACTCCATTAGGGTCCTTTGTTATACTCAATCATGGGACTTAGTTATACTCGATAAGGGGACTTTTTTATACTCGATGAGGGGGCATTGTTATACTCGATCAGGGGACTTTGTTATACTCGATGAGGTGTGTTTGTTTTACTCGATCAGGGGACTTTGTTATACTCGATCAGGGGACATTGTTATACACGACCAGGGGCCTTTGTTATACTCGATCAGGGGACTTTGTTATTCTCGATGAGGGGACTTTGTTATACTCGATCTTGGGTCTTTGTTAAACTCGATCTTGGGACTTTGCTAAACTCGATCAGCGGACTTTGTTATACTCGATCAGGGAAGAGTTATTCTCGATCAGGGGACTTTATTTTACTCGATCAGAGGACTTTGTTATACTCGATCTTGGGACTTTGTTATACTGCATTAGGGTCCTTTGTTATACTCAATCAGGGGACTTAGTTATACTCTATCAGGGGACATTGTTTTACTCGATGAGGGGACTTTGTTATACTCGATGAGGGGACTTTGTTATACTCGATGAGGGGACTTTGTTATACTCGACCAGGGGCCTTTGTCATACTCGATCAGGGGGCTTTGTTATATTCGATCAGGGGACTTTGTTATGCTCGATCAGGGGACTTTGTTATACTCGATTAGGGGGCTTTTTTATACTCGATCAAGGACTTTGTTATACTCGATCAGGGAACTTTGTTATACTCGATGAGGGGACTTTGTTATACTCGATCTTGGGACTTTGTTTTACTACATTAGGGTCCTTTGTTATACTCAATCTGGGGACTTAGTTATACTCGATCAGGGGACTTTGTAATACTCGATCAGAAGACTTTGTTATACTCGATCTTGGGACTTTGTTATACTCCATTGGGGTCCTTTATTAAACTCAATGAGGGGACTTAGTTATACTCGATTAGGGGACTTTGTTATACTCGATGAGGGGCTTTGTTTAACTCGATCAGGGACGTAGTTATACTCGATCAGGGGACTTTGTTATACTCGATTAGGGGACTTTGTTATACTTGATCTTGAGACGTTGTTATAGTCCATTAGGGTCCTTTATTATACTCGATCAGGGGACTTTGTTATAATCGATCAGGGGACTTTGTTATACGCGATTAGGGGACTTTATTATACTCGATCTTGAGACGTAGTTATAGTCCATTAGGGTCCTTTATTATACTCGATCAGGGGACTTAGATATACTCGAACAGGGGACTTTGTTATACTCGATCAGGGGACTTTGTTATACTCGATCAGGGAAGAGTTATTCTCGATCAGGGGACTTTATTTTACTCGATCAGAGGGCTTTGTTATACTCGATCTTGGGACTTTGTTATAATGCATTAGGGTCCTTTGTTTTACTCAATCAGGGGACTTAGTTATACTCGATCCGGGGCTTTATTATACTCGATAAGGGGACTTTGTTATACTTGACCAGGGGACTTTGCTTTACTCGATCAGGGGACTTTGTTATACTAGATCAGGGGACTTTGTTAAACTGGATCAGGGGCCTTTGTTATACTCCATTAGGGGCTTTTCATATACTGGATCAGGGGACTTTGTTGTAATCGATCAGGGGACTTTGTTATACTCGATCAGGGGGCTTTGTTATACTCGATCAAGAGACTTTGTATATCCTCAACTAGGGACTTTGTTATATTCGTTCAGGGGCCTTTCGTATACTCGAACAGGGGGCTTTGTTATGTTCGATGAGGGGACTTTGTTATTCTCGATCAGGGGACTTTGTTATACTCCATCAGGGGACTTAGTTATACTCGATCGGAAGACTTTGTTATACTCGATCTTGGGACTTTGTTATACTCCAATAGGGTCCTTTGTATACTTGATCAGGGGACTTTGATATACTCTACCAGGGGCCTTTGTTATATTCGATAAAGGGGCTTTGTTATATTCGATGAGGGGACTTTGTTATACTCGATCTTGGGACTTTGTTAAACTCGATCAGGGGCCTTTGTTATACTGGATCAGGGGACTTTGTTATAATCGATCAAAGGACTTTGTTATGCTCGATCAGGGGGCTTTGTTATACTCGATCAGGAGACTTTGTATATACTCAACTAGGGACTTTGTTATATTCGGTCAGGGGCCTTTCTTATACTCGATCAGGGGGCTTTGTTAAACTCGATCAGGGGACTTTGTTATACTCGATCAGGTGACTTTTGGCGCCACTCAAATCGAGGGCTTTGTTTTTGCCTAGATCAAGGTTTTTGTTATACTCAATCCAGGAGTTTGTTATATACTCAATCTGGGGACATATGCTAAATCAGGGACTTTATTATACTCGATTAGAGACTTTGCTCAGACAGAGACTTTGTTATACTCGACAAGGTGTACTCGATCAGAGGACTGTTACGCGATCAAGAGGACTTTGTTATACTCGATCAGGGACGTTGTTATACTCGATGAGGGGGCTTTGTTTTACTCGATCAGGGGACTTTGTTATGCTCGATCAGGGGACTTTGTTATACTCGATCAGGTGACTTTGTTATAATCGATCAGGGGACTTTATAATACTCGATCAGGGGACTTTGTTATACTCGATCTTGAGACTTTGTTATACTCCATTAGGGTCCTTTATTATACTCGATCAGGGACTTAGTTATACTCGATTTGGGGACTTTGTTATACTCGATCAGGGGACTTTGTTATACTCGATCAGGGGACTTTGTTTTAATCGATCAGAGGACTTTGTTATACTCGATCAGGGGACTTTGTTATACTCTAACAGGGGACTTTGTTATAATCGATCAGGGGACTTTGTTATACTCGACTAGGGGCCTTTGTTATATTCGATAAAGGGCCTTTGTTATATTCGATGAGGGGACTTTGATATACTCGATCTTGGGACTTTGTTAAACTCGATCAGGGGCCTTTGTTATACTGGATCAGAGGACTTTGTTATAATCGATCAAAGGACTTTGTTATGCTCGGTCAGGGGGCTTTGTTATACTCGATCAGGAAACTTTGTATATACTCAACTAGGGACTTTGTTATATTCGGTCAGGGACCTTTCTTATACTCGATCAGGGGGCTTTGTTAAACTCGATCAGGGGACTTTGTTATACTCGATCAGGGGACTTTGTTATACTCGATCAGGGGGCTTTGTTTTTCTCGATCAAGGGACTTTGTTATACTCGATCAGTGGAGTTTGTTATACTCGATCTGGGGACTTTATTATACTCAATCAGGGGACTTTATTATACTCGATTAGGGGACTTTCTTATACTCGAACAGGGGACTTTGTTATACTCGAAGAGGTGGCTTTGTTATACTCGATCAGAGGACTTTGTTACACCCGATTAGGGGACTTTGTTATACTCGATCAGGGGACGTTGGATACTCGTTGAGGGGGCTTTGTTTTACTCGATCAGGGGACTTTGTTATACTCGATCAGGGGACTTTGTTATCCTCGATCAGGGGACTTTGTTATTCTCGATCAGGGGACTTTATCATACTCGATCAGGGGACTTTGTTATACTCGATCTTGAGACTTTGTTATACTCCATTAGGGTCCTTTATTACACTCGATCAGGGGACTTAGTTTTACTCGATCAGGGGACTTTGTTATACTCGATCAGGGGACTTTGTTATACTCGATAAGGGAACTTTGTTTTAATCGATCAGAAGACTTTGTTATACTCGTTCAGGGGACTTTGTTATACTCTAACAGGGGACTTTGTTATACTCGATCAGGGGACTTTGTTTTACTCGATCAGGGGACTTTGTTATACTCGTCGAGGGGGCTTTGTTATACTCGATTAGGGGGCTTTGTTATACTCGATTAGGGGACTTTGCTATACTCGATTAGACGACTTTGTTACACTAGATCAGGGGACTTTGTTATACTCGAACAGGGGACTTTGCTATACTCGGTGAGGGGGCTTTGTTTTACTCGATTAGGGGACTTTGTTATACTCGATCAGGGGACTCTGTTATACTCGATGAGGGGGCTTTGTATTACTCGATCAGGGGACTTTGTTATACTCGTCTAGGGGGCTTTGTTATACTCGATTAGGCGACATTGTTATACTCGATCAGAGGACTTTGTTACACTAGATCAGGGGACTTTATTATGCTCGATCAGGGGACTTAGTTATACTCGATCAGGGGACCTTGTTATACTCGATCAGGGGACTTTGTTATACTCGATCAGGGGACTTTGTTCTACTCGATCATGGGACTTTGTTTTTCTCGATCAAGGGACTTTGTTATACTCGATCAGGGGACTTTGTTAAACTCGAACAGGGGACTTTGTTATACTCGATCAGGGGACTTTGTTATACTCGATCAGGGGACTTTGTTATACTCGTCGAGGGGGCTTTGTTATACTCGATTAGGGGACTTTGTTATACTCGTTCAGAGGACTCTGTTACACTAGATCAGGGGACTTTGTTATACTTGATCAGGGGACTTTGTTATACTCGATGAGGGGGCTTTGTTTTACTCGATCAGGGGACTTTGTTATGCTCGATCTGGGGACTTTGTTATACTCGATCAGGGAAGTTTGTTACAGTCGATCAGGTGACTTGACTTTGTTATACTCGTTCTTGAGAATGTGTTAAACTCCATTAGGGTCCTTTATTATACTCGATCAGGGGACTTAGTTATACTCAATCATGGGACTTTGTTATACTCGATGAGGCGACTGTGTTATACTCGATCAGGGGACTTCGTTATACTCGATCAGGGGAGTTTGTTATACTCGATCAGGGGACTTTGTTATACTCGATGTGGGGACTTTGTTGTACTGGACCAGGGGGCCTTTGTTATACTCGATCAGGGGGCTTTGTTATACTCGATCAGGGGACTTTGTTATGCTCGATCAGGGGACTTTGTTATACTCGATTAGGGGGCTTTTTTATATTCGATCAAGGACTTTGTTATACTCGATCAGGGGTGTTTGTTTTACTCGATCATGGAACTTTGTTATACTCGATCAGGGAACGTTGTTATACTCGATGAAGGGACTTTGTTATACTCGATCTTGGGACTTTGTTTTACTCCATTAGGGTCCTTTGTTATACTCAATCAGAGGACTTAGTTATACTCGATTAGGGGACTTTGTTATACTCGATTAGGGGGCTTTGTTATACTCGATCAGGGGACTTTGTTATACTCCATCAGAAGACTTTGTTATACTCGATCTTGGGACTTTGTTATACTCCATTAGGGTCCTTTGTTAAACTAAATAAGGGGACTTAGTTATACTCGATTAGGGGACTTTATTAGACTCGATCAGCGGACTTTGTTACACTAGATCAGGGGACTTTGTTATACTCGATGAGGGGGCTTTGTTTAACTCGATCAGGGACTTAGTTATACTCGATCAGGGGAGTGCTTTATACTCGATTAGGGGACTTTGTTATACTCGATCTTGAGACGTTGTTATAGTCCATTAGAGTCCTTTATTATACTCGATTAGGGGACTTTGTTATACTCGTTCCGGGGCTTTATTATACTCGATAAGGGGACTATGTTATACTCGACCAGGGGACTTTGTTATACTCGATGAGGGGACTTTGTTATACTAGATCAGGGGACTTTGTTATACTCGATCCGGGCTTTATTATACTCGGTAAGGGGACTTTGTTATACTCGATCAGGGGACTTTGTTATACTCTATCAGGGGACTATGTTATACTCGATCTTGGGACTTTGTTAAACTGGACCAGGGGCCTTTGTTATACTCCATTAGGGGCCTTTGTTATACTGGATCAGGGAACTTTGTTGTAATCGATCAGGGGACTTTGTTATGCTCGATGAGGGGGCTTTGTTATACTCGATCAGGAGACTTTGTATATACTCAACTAGGGACTTTGTTATATTCGGTCAGGGGCCTTTCTTATACTCGATCAGGGGGATTTGTTAAACTCCATCAGGGGACTTTGTTATACTCGATCAGAGACTTTGTTATACTCGATCAGGGGACTTTGTTATACTCGATCAGGGGGCTTTGTTTTTCTCGATCAAGGGACTTTGTTATACTCGATCAGGGGACTTTGTTATACTTGATCAGGGGACATTATTATACTCAATCAGGGGACTTTATTATAATCGATTAGGGGACTTTGTTTTACTCGATCAGGGGATTTTGTTATACTCGACGAGGTGGCTTTGTTATACTCGATCAGAGGACTTTGTTACACTCGAATAGGGGACTTTGTTATACTCGATCAGGGGACTTTGTTGTACTCGATGAGCGGGCTTTGTTTTACTCGATCAGGGGACTTTGTTATACTCGATCAGGGGACTTTGTTATACGCGATCAGGGGACTTTGTTATACTCGATCAGTGGACTTTGTCATACTCGATCATGGGACTTTGTTATACTCGATCTTGAGACTTTACTATACTCCATTAGGGTCCTTTATTATACTCGATCAGGGGACTTTGTTATACTCGAATAGGGGACTTTGTTATACTCGATCAGGGGACTTTGTTATACTCGATCAGGGGACTTTGTTATACTCTGTCGAGGGGGGGGCTTGTTATACTCTGATTAGGGTGACTTTGTTATATACTCTGTTCAGAGGACTTTTTGTTGGCACTCGATCAGGGGTCTTAGTTATACTCGATCAGGGGAATTTGTTTTACTCGATCAGGCGACTTTGTTATACTCGATCAGGGGACTTCGTTATACTCGATCAGGGGACTTTGTTTTACTCGATCAGAGGACTTTGTTATACTCGATCTTGGGACTTTGTTATACTCCATTTGGGTCCTTTGTTTTACTCAATCAGGGGACTTAGTTATACTCTATCAGGGGACTTTGTTTTACTCGATCAGGGGACTTTGTTATACTCGATCAGTGGACTATGTTATACTCAATGAGGGGACTTTGTTATACTCGACTAGGGGCCTTTGTTATACTCGATCAGGGGGCTTTGTTATACTCGGTCAGGGGACTTTGTTATGCTCGATCAGGGGACTTTGTTATACTCGATGAGGGGACTTTGTTATACTCGATCTTGGGACTTTGTTTAACTCCATTAGGGTCCTTTGTTATACTCAATCAGGGGACTTAGTTATACTCTATCAGGGGACTTTTGTTTTTACTCGATCAGGAGACTTGTTATACCTGGATGAGGGACTATGTTATACTCGAGAGGGGATTCTTGTTATACTCTCGACCAGGGGCCTTGTTATACCTTTCGGATCAGGGGCTTTCTATATACTGATCAGGAGACTTTGTTGCTCGATCAGGGACTTTGTTGGCACTCGATTAGGGATTTTTATACCGATCAAGGACTTTGTTATATTCGATCATGGGTGTTTGTTTTACTCGATCATGGAACTTTGTTATACTCGATCAGGGAACGTTGTTATACACGATGAGGGGACTTTGTTATACTCGATCTTGGGACTTTGTTTAACTCCATTAGGGTCCTTTGTTATACTCTCATCAGGGGACTTAGTTATATTCGATCAGGGGACTTTGTTATACTCGATTAGGGGGCTTTGTTATACTCGATCAGGGGACATTGTTATACTCGATCAGAAGACTTTGTTATACTCGATCTTGGGACTTTGTTATACTCCATTAGGGTCCTTTGTTAAACTCAATGAGGGCCTTAGTTATACTCGATTAGGGGACTTTGTTAGACTCGATCAGAGGACTTTGTTACACTAGATCAGGGGACTTTGTTATACTCGATGAGGGGGCTTTGTTTAACTCGATCAGGGACTTAGTTATACTCGATCAGGGGACTTTGTTATAATCGATCTTGAGACGTTGTTATAGTCCATTAGGGTCCTTTATTATACTCGATCAGGGAACTTTGTTATACTCGATCCGGGCCTCTATTATACTCGATAAGGGACTTTGTTATACTCGACCAGGGGAGTTTGTTATACTCGATCAGGGAACTTTGTTATACTAGATCAGGGGACTTTGTTATACTCGATCCGGGGCTTTATTATACTCGGTAAGGGACTTTGTTATACTCGATCAAGGGACTTTGTTATACTCGATGAGGGGACTATGTTATACTCGATCTTGGGACTTTGTTAAACTGGATCAGGGGCCTTTGTTATACTCCATTAGGGGCCTTTGTTATACTGGATCAGGGAACTTTGTTGTAATCGATCAGGGGACTTTGTTATGCTCGATCAAGGGGCTTTGTTATACTCGATTAGGAGACTTTGTATATTCTCAACTAGGGACTTTGTTATATTCGGTCAGGAGCCTTTCTTATACTCGATCAGGGGGCTTTGTTAAACTCGATCAGGGGACTTTGTTATACTCGATCAGGGGACTTTGTTATACTCGATCAGGGACTTTGGTTATACTCGATCAGGGGCTTGGTTTTTCTCGATCGTATCTTTGTTATACCGATCAGGGACTTTGGTTATACATGATCAGGGACTTTATTATACTCCAATCAGGACTTTATTATAATCGATTAGGACTTGTTATACTCTGATCAGGGGATTTTTGCTAATGAGGTGGCTTTGTTATACCTGGATCAGAGGACTTTTGTTGGCACCTCGAACAGGGACTTATTATACTTGGATCAGGGGACTTTGTTGTACTCTCGATGAGCGGGCTTTTGTTTTTACCTGATCAGGGACATTGTTATACTCGATCAGGGGACTTTGTTATACGCGATCAGGGGACTTTGTTATATTCGATGAGGGGACTTTGTCATACTCGATCAGGGGACTTTGTTATACTCGATCTTGAGACTTTGTTATACTCCATTAGGGTCCATTATTATACTCGATCAGGGGACTTTGTTATGCTCGACCAGGGGACTTTGTTATCCTCGATCAGGGGACTTTGTTATACTCGATCAGGGGACTTTGTTATACTCGTCGAGGGGGGCTTTGATATACTTTTGATTAGGGTGACTTTTGTTATACCTTGCTCAGAGGACTTTGTTACACCAGATCAGGGACTTAGTTATACTCGATCAGGGACTTTGTTATACCTGATCAGGCGACTTTTCTTATACTCTCTCGGATCAGGGGACTTCGTTATACTCGGATCAGGGACTTTTGTTTTTTACTCGATCAGGTGACTTTTGTTATACTCTGGATCTTGGGACTTTGTTATACTCATTAGGGTCCTCCTTGTTTTACTCAATCAGGGGACTTAGTTATACTCTATCAGGGGACTTTGTTTTACTCGATCAGGGGACTTTGTTATACTCGATCAGTGGACTATGTTATACTCGATTAGGGGACTTTGTTATACTCGACCAGGGGCCTTTGTTATACTCGATCAGGGCCTTTGTTATACTCGGTCAGGGGACTTTGTTATGCTCGATCAGGGGACGGAGTTATACTCGATGAGGGGACTTTGTGATACTCGATCTTGGGACTTTGATTAACTCCATTAGGGTCCTTTGTTATACTCAATCAGGGGACTTAGTTATACTCTATCAGGGGACTTTGTTTTACTCGATCAGGGGACTTTGTTATACTCGATGAGGGGACTATGTTAAACTCGATGAGGGGACTTTGTTATACTCGATCAGGAGACTTTGTTATGCTCGATCAGGGACTTTGTTATACTCGATTAGGGGGCTTTTTTATACTCGATCAAGGACTTTGTTATACTCGATCAGGGGTGTTTGTTTTACTCGATCATGGAACTTTGTTATACTCGATCAGGGAACTTTGTTATACTTGATGAGGGGACTTTGTTATACTCGATCTTGGGACTTTGTTAAGCTGGATCAGGGGCCTTTGTTATACTCCATTAGGGGCCTTTGTTATACTGGATCAGGGAACTTTGTTGTAATCGATCAGGGGACTTTGTTATGCTCGATCAGGGGGCTTTGTTAAACTCGATCAGGGGACTTGTTATACTCGATCAGGGGACTTTGTTATACTCGATCAGGGGGCTTTGTTTTTCTCGATCAAGGGACTTTGTTATACTCGATCAGGGGACGTTGTTATACTTGATCAGGGGACTTTATTATACTCAATCAGGGGACTTTATTATAATCGATTAGGGGACTTAGTTATACTCGATCAGGGGATTTTGATATACTCGACGAGGTGGCTTTGTTATACTCGATCAGAGGACTTTGTTACACTTGAACAGGGGACTTTGTTATACTCGATCAGGGGACTTTGTTATACTCGATGAGCGGGCTTTGTTTTCCTCGATCAGGGGACTTTGTTATACTCGATGAGGGGACTTTGTTATACTCGATCTGGGGACTTTGTTATACTCGATCAGGGGACTTTGTCATACTCGATCAGTGGACTTTGTTATACTTGATCTTGAGACTTTGTTATACTCCATTAGGGTCCTTTATTATACTCGATCAGGGGACTTTGTTATACTCGATCAGGGGACTTTGTTATACCCGATCAGGTGACTTTGTTATACTCCGATCAGGGACTTTGTTATACCTGATCAGGACTTGGTTATACTCGTCGAGGGGGTCTTTGTTATACCGATTAGGTGACTTTGTTATACTCGATCTGTGTGAATTTGTTACAGTCGATCAGGGACTTTGTTATACTCAGATCAGGGGACTTTGTTATACCTGTTCAGAGTACTTTGTTACACTAGATCAGGGGACTTTGTTATACTCGATCAGGGGACTTTGTTTTACTCGATGAGGGGGCTTTGTTTTACTCGATCAGGGGACTTTGTTATACTCGATCTGGGGACTTTGTTATACTCGATCAGGGAACTTTGTTACAGTCGATCAGGGGACTTTGTTATACTCGTTCTTGAGACTTTGTTATACTCCATTAGGGTCCCTTATTATACTCGATCAGGGGACTTAGTTATACTCGATCAGGGGACTTTGTTATACTCGATCAGGCGACTTTGTTATACTCGATCAGGGGACTTCGTTATACTCGATCAGGGGACTTTGTTTTACTCCATTAGGGTCCTTTGTTTTACTCAATCAGCGGATTTAGTTATACTCTATCAGGGGACTTTGTTATACTCGATCAGGGATTTTGTTATACTCGATCAGGGACCAGTGTTATACTCCATTAGGGTCCTTTGTTTTACTCAATCAGGGACTTAGTTATACCTCATCAGGGACTTTGTTTTACTTCCGATCAGGGGACTTTTGTTATACTCGATCAGGCGACTTTGTTATACTCTCGATCAGGGACTTCGTTATACCCGGATCAGGGGACTTTGTTTTACTCCATTAGGGTCCTTTGTTTTACTCAATCAGGGGACTTAGTCATACTCTATCAGGGGACTTTGTTTTACTCGATCAGAGGACTTTGTTATACTCGATCTTGGGACGTTGTTATACTTCATTAGGGTCCTTTGTTTTATTCAATCAGGGGACTTAGTTATACTCTATCAGGGGACTTTGTTTTACTCGATCAGGGGACTTTGTTATACTCGATCAGGGGACTATGTTATACTCGATGAGGGGACTTTGTTATACTCGACCAGAGGCCTTAGTTATACTCGATCAGGGGCTTTGTTATACTCGATCAGGGGACTTTGTTATGCTCGATCAGGGGACTTTGTTATACTCGATTAGGGGGCTTTTTTATACTCGATCAAGGACTTTGTTATACTCGATCAGGGGTGTTTGTTTTACTCGATCATGGAACTTTGTTATACTTGATCAGGGAACTTTGTTATACTCGATGAGGGGACTTTGTTATACTCGATCTTGGGACTTTGTTTAACTCCATTATGGACCTTTGTTATACTCCATTAGGGGCCTTTGTTATACTGGATCAGGGAACTTTGTTGTAATCGATCAGGGGACTTTGTTATGCTCGATCAGGGGGCTTTGTTAAACTCGATCAGGGGACTTTGTTATACTTGATCAGGGGACTTTGTTATACTCGATCAGGGGACTTTGTTATACTCAATCAGGGGGCTTTGTTTTTTCTCGATCAAGGGACTTTGTTATACTCGATCAGGGGACTTTGTTATACTTGATCAGGGGACTTTATTATACTCAATCAGGGGACTTTATTATAATCGATTAGGGGACTTTGTTATACTCGATCAGGGGATTTTGTTATACTCGACGAGGTGGCTTTGTTATACTCGAACAGAGGACTTTGTTACACTCGAACAGGGGACTTTGTTATACTCGATCAGGGGACTTTGTTGTACTCGATGAGCGGGCTTTCTTTTACTCGATCAGGGGACTTTGTTATAGTCGATCAGGGGACTTTGTTATAAGCGATCAGGGGACTTTGTTATACTCGATCAGGGGACTTTGTCATACTCGATCAGTGGACTTTGTTATACTCGATCTTGAGACTTTGTTATACTCCATTAGGGTCCTTTATTATACTCGATCAGGGGACTTTGTTATACTCGAACAGGGGACTTTGTTATACTCGATCAGGTGACTTTGTTATACTCGATCAGGGGACTTTGTTATACTCGATTAGGGGGACTTTGTTATACTCGTCGAGGGGGGGCTTTGTTATACTCGATTAGGTGACTTTGTTATACTCGATCTGGGGACTTTGTTATACTCGATCAGGTAACTTTGTTACAGTCGATCAGGGGACTTTGTTATACTCGATCAGGGGACTTTGTTATACTCGATCTGGGGACTTTGTTATACTCGATCAGGAAACTTTGTTACAGTTGATCAGGGGACTTTGTTATACTCGATCAGGGGACTTTGTTATACTCGATCTGGGGACTTTGTTATACTCGATCAGGGAACTTTGTTACAGTCGATCAGGGGACTTTGTTATACTCTGTTCTTGAGACTTTTGCAATACTCCATTCGGGTCCTTGTTTTACCCAATCAGGGGACTTAGTTATAATTTCATCAGGGACTTTGTTTTACCTGGGATCAGGGATTTTGTTATACCTCGATCAGGGAAACTGGTGTTACACTCCATTAGGGTCCTTTTGTTTTACTCAATCAGGGGATTCTAGTTATACCTCTATCAGGACTTTGTTTTACTCGATCAGGGACTTTGTTATACTCGATCAGGCGACTTCATAATCAATGTGGAATTTTATTATACTCGATCAGGGACTTTGTTTCACTCCATTAGGGTCCTTATTTTACTCCAATTAGGGACTTAGTTATACCTCATCAGGGGACCTTTGTTTTACCTGGATCAGAGGACTTTGTTATACTCGATCTTGGGACTTTGTTATACTCCATTAGGGTCCTTTGTTTTACTCAATCAGGGGACTTAGTTATACTCTATCAGGGGACTTTGTTTTACTCGATCAGGGGACTTTGTTATACTCGATCAGGGGACTATGTTATACTCGATGAGGGGACTTTGTTATACTCGACCAGAGGCCTTAGTTATACTCGATCAGGGGGCTTTGTTATACTCGATCAGGGGACTTTGTTATGCTCGATTAGGGGACTTTGTTATACTCGATTAGGGGCTTTTTTATACTCGATCAAGGACTTTGTTATACTCGATCAGGGGTGTTTGTTTTACTCGATCATGGAACTTTGTTATACTTGATCAGGGAACTTTGTTATACTCGATGAGGGGACTTTGTTATACTCGATCTTGGGACTTTGTTTAACTCCATTAGGGACCTTTGTTATACTCCATTAGGGGCCTTTGTTATACTGGATCAGGGAACTTTGTTGTAATCGATCAGGGGACTTTGTTATGCTCGATCAGGGGGCTTTGTTAAACTCGATCAGGGGACTTTGTTATACTCGATCAGGGGACTTTGTTATACTCGATCAGGGGACTTTGTTATACTCGATCAGGGGACTTTGTTTTTCTCGATCAAGGGAATTGTTATACTCGATCAGGGGACTTTGTTATACTTGAGCAGGGGACTTTATTATACTCAATCAGGGGACTTTATTATAATCGATTAGGGGACTTTGTTATACTCGATCAGGGGATTTTGTTATACCGATCAGGGAACTTTGTTATACTCGATCAGGGGCTTCGTTTTTCTCGATCAAGGGACTTTGTTATACTCGATCAAGGGACTTTGTTATACTCGATCAGGGGACTTTATTATACTCAATCACGGGACTTTATTATAATCGATTAGGGGACTTTGTTATACTCGATCAGGGGACTTTGTTATACTCGACGAGGTGGCTTTGTTATACTCGATCAGAGGACTTTGTTACACTTGAACAGGGGACTCTGTTATACTCGATCAGGGGACTTTGTTATACTCGATGAGCGGGCTTTGTTTTACTCGATCAGGGGACTTTGTTATACTCGATCAGGGGACTTTGTTATACTCGATCAGGGGACTTTGTTATACTCGATCAGGGGACTTTGTCATACTCGATCAGTGGACTTTGTTATACTCGATCTTGAGACTTTTTTATACTCCATTAGGGTCCTTTATTATACTCGATCAGGGGACTTTGTTATACTCGAAAGGGTTCTTTGTTATACTCGATCAGGTGACTCTTGTTATACTCGATCAGGGGACTTTGTTATACTCGATCAGGGGACTTTGTTATACTCGTCGAGGGGGGCTTTGTTATACTCGATTAGGTGACTTTGTTATACTCGATCTGGGGACTTTGTTATACTCGATGAGGGAACTTTGTTACAGTCGATCAGGGGACTTAGTTATACTCGATCAGGGGACTTTGTTATACTCGATCTGGGGACTTTGTTATACTCGATCAGGGAACTTTGTTACAGTCGATCAGGGGACTTTGTTATACTAGGTCAGGGGACTTTGTTATACTCGTTCAGAGGACTTTGTTACACTAGATCAGGGGACTTTGTTATACTCGATCAGGGGACTTTGTTTTACTCGATGAGGGGGCTTTGTTTTACTCGATCAGGGGATTTTGTTATACTCGATCTGGGGACTTTGTTATACTCGATCAGGGAATTTTGTTACAGTCGATCAGGGGACTTTGTTATACTCGTTCTTGAGACTTTGTTATACTCCATTAGGGTCCTTTATTATACTCGATCAGGGGACTTAAATATACTCGATCAGGGGACTTTGTTATACTCGATCAGGCGACTTTGTTATACTCGATCAGGGGACTTCGTTATACTCGATCAGGGGATTTTGTTATACTCGACGAGGTGGCTTTGTTATACTCGATCATAGGACTTTGTTACACTCGAACAGGGGACTTTGTTATACTCGATCAGGGGACTTTATTGTACTCGATGAGCGGGCTTTGTTTTACTCGATCAGGGTTCTTTGTTATACTCGATCTTGAGACTTTGTTATACTCCATTAGGGTCCTTTATTATACTCGATCAGGGGACTTTGTTATACTCTTACAGGGGACTTTGTTATGCTCGATCAGGGGACTTTGTTATCTCGATCAGG
>NW_024751238.1:0-7017 GCF_018991925.1 Homarus americanus
AGACCTAACAGAGAAACTCTTCCTGAATTCCAATGTGGATTCAGGAAAGACGCAGTGCCAATAGACATGATCTTCGCAGCTAGGGCAAATTCTAAGAAAAGAGTCAAGAACAAAAATGAAGATCATTACACTGCTTCTCATTGACCTCTCCAAAGGTTTCGACACAGTAAAATGAGAACTTTTGTGGACTATGTTGGAGAGGGTCGGTGTACCACCAAGATTTTATACATCCCCGCCAGATGCATGATGGAATGAAGCCCAGGCATCTGTGGGTGGTGTGCAGTCAGAACCATTTAGTGCGTCCAAATGGGCGTAAACAGGGCTGTGTGCTGGCACCTGTGTTGTTTAGTAAAATCTTTTTTTTCTGGCTGTAGCACAACTCTCACAATGCCCTTTGGGCCTGATGGTGGCATACGGTACCGTCTCGACGGTAGCCTTTTTAATATTAGACGTCTGGAAGCCCGCACAAATACCTAACAACTCAGGTCATAGAACTACAGCATGCAGACATTTATCAGCAATAATGAGCATAACAGAGAATCTATGTAAAGTGCACTGACGTGATCTCGGGTATTTAAGCTCGCTTGGTTTGCAAATTAACACCCAGAAGACCGGAGATTTTTGTCCAGCCTATTGTCTCCATTAATAGAAGCATCACAATTCTACATTAATGGAGATCCCACGTAATAGTAACCAGTATAAGTACCTTGGTAGCACTTCCCACACCCACCTGCTCACTGGATATGGAAAATTCAATTTAGCCTCAGCTGCATTTGGACGTTTGAGAACAAGAGTCTTTCAACAATGACCTCAACAGGAACGAGGACTGCAGTTTATCTCATGGTTCAGGTTATCTACATTATTATATGACTCATAAAACCTGGACGCCCTATAAAATCTACATCCAAATGCTGGAAAACTTCCACACTAGAGGCCTTAAGCGTATCTTTGGAATATCCTGGGAGATAGAGTGACTCAGAAGAACTATATCGTCGCTCAAACACGACCAGCATTGAAACCATGTTAGCCAAAGACACTTGCGCTGGCTTGGACATGTTATCAGGATGCCAGACCACCAGCTTCCAAGACAAATATTATATGGCAAGCTCTCATTACGGAAAACTGCTCAGCGGAGTAGGACAGAAAAAGAGTTATAAGGACCACTTAAAACTCTACTCAAGTGCTGCAATATCCAACCAAATTCACTGGAGCACCAGCTCTCAGACTGTTCCTTGCGGCGCTCAATATGCTATAGAGAGAGAGGAAACACTGAGACCTCACTGAACCGCAAAAGAGAGGCTACTAAACGAGCCCAAAGACATCAGCGGGCTCAATGCATAATTCTCAATGAACAACATCCCTGTCTCCTTTGCAACAGATCTGCGCCTCCAGGATTAGACTCCATAGCCATCTACGGTGGCATTTCAGAGGAATAACACATTACCATCAATCATCTCTATCTGGAGCAACGTCATCACGACTTCGATGGACTGCCATGCTATTGATAGTGTGTTATAGCGTATGGGCGATAGTGTGTTATAGAGTATGTATGATAGTGCGTTACAGTGTATTAATGATAGTGTGTTACAGCTTATGCATGATAGTGTGTTATAGTGATCCTATGATTGTGTGTTATAGTGAACTTATGATTGTGTGTGTTATAGTGAATTATGAATGTGTCTTATAGTGTATGCGTGATAGTGTGTTACAGTGTACACGATAGTGTGTTACAGTTTATGCATGATAGTGTTATAGTATATATTGATAGTGTTACACTGTATGTATGATATGTTTATAATGTATGTATGATAGTGCGTTATAGTGTATGTATGATAGTGTTACACTGTATGTATGATCATGTCCGAAAGTGTTATATGATAGTGTGTTACAGAGTATGTCTGATAGTATGTTACAGTGTATTTATGATATTGTGTCAAAGTGTATGTATGATAGTGTGTTATAGTGTATGTATGATAGTGTTACACTGGGTATGTATGATAGTGTGTCATAGTATATATTATAGTGGCTACATTGATGTATCATAGTGATGTTATAATGTATGTATGATAGTGCCTCATAGTGTATGTATGATAGTGTAACACTGTAATTATGTATGATAGTGTTACACTGTATGAATGTAAAGTTTTACAGTATATGTATAAAAGTGTGATACAGTGTATGTATGATAGTGTGTTATAGTGTATAAGGCGATAGTGGGTTATAGTGTATGTACAAGGACGTGGGCCCTTTGTGCCTGGTGGCGAGGTCCAGTGGTACAGTTCAATGAGGCGTGAACTTTCAAGAAACGCTCGCGGTTATTAGCGAGCAACCACCGTCCGCTGACAGTGTACAGCAACTATAGTCGTGGTTGTTATAATCATGGTTGTGGTTGTTATAATCATAGTCGTGGTTGTTATAATCATAGTCGTGGCTATATAATCATAGAGCGGTTGTTATAATTATAGTCGTGGTTGTTATAATCATGGTCGTTTGTTATAATCATATTGTGGGTTGTTATAATCATAGTCGGTGTTATAATCATGTCGGGTTGTTATAACTGCGGTTGTGTTTATAACATAGTCGGTTGTTATAATCATGGTTGTGGTTGTTATAATGTAGTCGTAGTTGTTATAATCATGGTTGTGGTTGTTATAATCATGGTTGTGGTTGTTATAATCATGGTCAGTTTTTATAATGCGAAGTCGGTTGTTATAATCGTAGACGTATGTTATACCATAGTCGTGGCTGTTATACGCATGCTGTTATAATCATGTCGGGTTCTATAGTCACGGTTGTGGTTGTTATAACCGGGGCTGTGGTTGTTATAATCATAGTCGTAGTTGTTATAACTGCGGTTGTGGTTGTTGCAATCGGTTGTGGTGGTAATCATAGTCGCTGTTATAATGGTGGTTGTGGTTGTTATAACTGCGGTCGTAGTTGTTATAATCATAGTCGTGGTTATAATCATAGTCGTGGTTGTTATAATCAGTCGTGGTTGTTATAATCATGGTTGTGGTTGTTATAATCATGGTTGTGGTTGTTATAATTATAGACGGTTGTTATAATTATAGTCGGTTGTTATAACCGCGGTCGGTTGTTATAATGATAGTCGTTGTTATAATCGTGGTTGTGGTTATTATAACTGCGGTTGTGGTTGTTATAATCATGGTTGTGGTTGTTAATCATAGTCGTGGTTGTTGGTAATGGGCGGTTGTGCTGTTATAATCGTGGTTGTGGTTATAACATAGTCGGCTATATAACTGGCGGTTGTGGTTGTTATAATCATGGTTGTGCGAATAATCATACGTGTTGTTGTAACTGCTGGTGTGTTATAATCATGGTTGTGGTTGTTATAATTATTGATTTGTTGTTATAATTATGTCGCGGTTGTTATAATCATTGGTTGTGTGTTATAATCATGTCATGGTAATCAGTCGGCTTTATAATCATGATGTGGTTGTTATAATTATAGCGTGTGTTATAATCATGGTCGGTTATAATCATGCCGTGGTTACAGTCACTGGTGGTCGGTTGTTATAATCATGGTTGTGGTTGTTATAATCATAGTCGTAGTTGTTATAACTGGGGCGGTTGTGGTTGCTATAATCATGGTTGTGGCTGTTATTTAATCATAGTCGTGGTTGTTATAATCATGGTTGTGGTTATTATAATCATAGTCGTAGTTGTTATAATCATGGTTGTGGTTGTTATAATCATGGTTGTGGTTGTTATAATCATGGTCGTGGTTGTTATAATCATAGTCGGGTTGCTAAGAACCAGGTTGTTATAATTATAGTCGTGGTTGTTAGTAATCATGGTCGTGGTTGTTATAATCATAGTCGTGGTTGTTATAGTCATGGTTGTGGGTGTTTATTAACTATGGAGGGTGGTTACACCATAGTCGTAGTTGTTATAAATCGCGGTTGTGGTTGTTACATAATCATGGTTGTGGTTGTTATAATCATAGTCGGTTGTTATAACTGCGGTTGTGGTTGTTATAACTGGCGTATCGGAAGTTGTTATAATCATAGTCGGTTGTTATAATCATAGTCGTGGTTGTTATAATCATAGTCGTGGTTGTTATAATTATGGTTGTGCCATATAACTGCATGTATGTAAATCATAGACGTGGTTGTTATAATTGATGGTTGTTATAACTGCGGTCGTGGTTACGCGTAAACTGCTGTTGTTAAACGCGCTGTGGTTGCTGTAACCGCGGTTGTGGCTGTTATAATCACAGTCGTAGTTGTTATAACCGGGTTGTGGTTGTAACATGGTTGTGGTTGTTAAATCATAGTCGTGGCGTAACCGGGCGGTTGCTGCTATAATCGCGCTGTGGTTGTTATAACTGTGGTTGTGGCTATAATCATAGTCGGTTGTTATAATCATGGTCGGTTGTTATAATCGTGTCGTGATAGTAATCATGGTGGTTGTATAATCATAGTCGGTTGTTATAATCGTGGTCGTAGTTGTTATAATCATAGTGCTTTAGTAATTGCACGGTTGTTATAATCATGGTCGTTGTTATAATCGCGGTCGGTTTGATCATGCTCGTTTACTATAGCCGGTGTTATAACTGTCTGGTCGGGTGATATAATCATAGTCGGGTTTTATAATCATGGTCGTGGTTGTTATAATCATAGTCTTTGTTGTTATAATCATAATCGTGTCGTTATAATCATGGTCGGTTAGGCAATCTTTATCGGTTATGATCATAGTCGTGGTTGTTATAATCATGGTCGATTGTTATAATCATGGTCGGTCGTGTTCTTATAATCATGGTCGTGGTTCTTATAATCATGGTCGTGGTTGTTATAATCACGGTCGTCGTTGTTATAATCATAGTCGTGGTTGTTATAATACGGTGGTGGGTGATGTAACCATAGTCGTGGCTGTTATAATCATGGTCGGCTCTTATAATCATGTCGGTTATAATTTATGGCCCTGGTTGTTATAATCATGGTCGTGATTGTTACATTACACTGGAGACTAGCACAGGTAGAATAAACCCACACCTTATCTTTAATCTCAATAACTGAGATTAACCTCACTCTAATCAACAGGATTAGAGACCATTTGATTGTACCACCAATACGATACATTTCACACTGGATTAATAACAAAACATTTAATCACATTTGCAATGGCTAGTCTTTGATGAAATCTATCAAGTTGTGAGTCTTACATGTCATATAATTATGCTTTTATTCTACAAATATTTATAGTTCGTTGTGTATTGTATTGGTTGTATGGTATTGTACTGTATTGTATCCAGCTGGACAGCCTACAGCGAATGAGGGTGAAATCCTTAGACTTGCATGGTTAATTAGGTGCCAAGTCTGTAGACTTATAGTTTCCATCGTAAAAAAATGGTTAATTAATGCCTTCCTAAAGAAACCATCGACATGGACCAGGTTTGTTCCACTCACGAATTTTTGCCAATTTTCCACCAAGTTTGATGAAACGATGCAGCCGCGCCCAGAATATATATGACAGACAGCTATCCTGTAGTCTATGACAAGTTTATTGGAAACCAAACGGAGGGAGGGCGTGAAGGGTCAAAGTCAAAGACCCCGGCGATCTGGTTCATTCTTTTCCAGGTTGAGCTGACTAATTTTACATTGATTGGAAGACTATACTTTGGGCACAGCTCAAATTAGCCAGTTAAGGTGAAGGCAGGATTTGGTCAGACCTTGAGTATCAGATTTACGCATAGGTGGTCGAAGCAACAACCTGATATGTGTGTGGTAGTCCAAGATGATTCCTGTGTTTATGTTCCAAGAGTAATGTTTCAAAGCAGCCATTTGTTTTGAGTCCTGGCGCTGTTTTAGGAACATGCAGTAGTTAATGAGGATGAATTTTGTTACTTTGATGATGAAGGAATAATCTCGAACTATCTCACACATTTATGAAGAGTTGGTAAGGTAGACCTGTCGAAATACCACTGTACTCACTACATCACCTGCCATACAGAGAGAAAGTGCTAAAGATCTAACAGTCCCATTAATGCTGACTCATGATGAGAAATCCCAGCTCAGTGTGTAATTTGTAGTGTATAGAGAGTCCCCAGTCCAAAAATTAGACGAGTTCAAGATGTATTAAATTTATGGTACCAGACTGTGATGAAGTGAAAGTGGAGAGACTGGACAGGGAGAAGTTGAAGGAGTTAATTAGGACCCAGCAATGCATACACTTAGATAGGGACATGCGAAAAACAGTTGGAAGCAAGTGGAAATAGATCATGGCAGTAATCGTGGGCACTTTATGCCGTGTCGAGTCCGTAGCAAGAAGCACGGAGCAAGAAAGTTCGAACGCTCAAGCTTGGCCAGTAAAAACCGGTGGAAGGCTGGCAGCGACAACAACATCGTTTTCAGCATAAATAAAATGGTTAATTGCTCTAAAGAAATCTTCGACATGGGACCAGGGTTTGTTCCACTCTCAGAATTTTTTTGTGATTTTTCCACCAAGTTTGATGAAAACGATTGTGCCGCTTCGGCTGCCCAGAACAGACACACAGACACAACGCTATTCCATAGTATGAGATAATCATGGTGGGTTGTTATAACTGGCGGTCGTATGTTATAACTGGCGATCGGGCGTTATAATTGCTCGGGTGTTATAATCATAGTCGTTGTTATAATCATGGTCGTGGGGCGTTATAATGGGGTCGTGGTTGTTAGTAATCATGGCTGGTTTTATAATCAGTCGTGTTGTTATAATATGGTCTTGGGTGTTATAACTATATTCGTGGTTGTTATAATCATAGTCGTGGTTGGTGGTTGCGCGTTCTCAAGAATGCAGTGGGTAGGGAAACACCGTGTAACACTGAAGTCCGTTTATTGTCGGATGAGAGAAATACAGGCGGTGACTCGCGTGCTGCGCGCACTGCTTCACATAGTCAGACTGAGGCTGTCTTGCCATATGGCAGCCTGGGGCAATGTTAGTACATAACACGGGCAGTGTTGCCACGTGATTATATATGTAATTGCTACCGGCACAGTAGCTTAGGATACATAA
>NW_024751239.1:0-7500 GCF_018991925.1 Homarus americanus
CTCAGGTACACCTCTGACACTCCCAGGTACTGAGACCTCCAGGTACACATCTCACACTCCCAAGTACACCTCCGACACCCCCAAGTACACCTCCTGACCTCCCAGGTACACCTCTCGACCTCCCAGGTACACCTCTGAGACTCCATGTACCAGTACCTTTGGCCTCCTGGTACCCTCTGGCATCCTGGTTCACCCTCTGAGACCCCAGGTACACCTCTGACCTCCCCTGGTACACCTCCGATATTCCCAGGTACACCTCTGATATTCCCAGGTGCATCTCGTCTCCCAGGTACACTTTGAGACTCCCAGGTACTTCACTGACACTCCTGGTATACCTCTGACATTCCCAGGTACACCTCTGACACTCCAGGTCCACCTCCGACACTCCAGGTACACCTCCGACACTCCCAGGTACACTTCTTACACTCCCAGGTACACCTCCAACACTCACAGGTACACCTCAGACACTCCAGGTACACCTCCGGCCTCCCAGTGTGCCTTGGAGTGTCGGAGGATCCTGGGAGGTCGGAGGTGGCCTGCAAGTGTTAGAAAGGTGTGCCGGAAGTGTCAGATGCACCTGGAGGTGAGGAGGTGCCTGGGATGTCAGGGCCACAAGTGTGAGAAGGTGTCCTGGGTGTGAGGTGTGCCTGGGAGTGTGGCCTTAGTCGAAGTGTATCTGGGAGGTGTCAGAACGAGTGTCAGAGGGTGTGACAGTGTCAGTGAGTACTGGGAGTGTCAGAGGTGTTCCTGGGGTGTCAAGAGGTGTGGAGTACCTGTCAGAGGTGTCTTGAGAAGTGTCAGTGGTACATGGGAGTGTCAGAGAAACGCCTGGGAGTGTCAGAAGAGGGTGCATGAGGCGTGATATGCTGGGAAGTACAGGGTGTCGGACGTGTTGTGGTCACCAGGTGTGTCGTGGGCCTGAGGTGTCAAGTGCCGCCTAGAATGTCGGTGGAGTACTGGGGTGTCGAGGTTGCATTGTGGAGTCTCGAAGGTGACTGCCAGGTGTCAGGCCTGGGTGTCGGAGGTGCCTGGGAGTTTGGGAGGTGTCGTCAGGATGGATGCTGTACCTGGTGTCGAGGTTCACCTGGGGTGTGAGGTGCCTGGGAGATTGTGTGTGCCGGTGTCGGGTGTGCTGTGGAGGTCACCTGGCAGTGGCGGTGTCGCCAGGGTGTCGAAAGGTGTCGGTGGAGTACCTGGGAGTGTCAAGTGTACCTGGAAGTGTCAGGAAACCAGGGAATGTCGGCGGGAGTGTCAGGACGTGTACCTGGGGTCTCAGAAGTGAACCGGGAGTGTCATAGGAACCCTGGGTGTCGAGGTGTACCTGGGTATCGGTGTACTGCTTGGAGTATCGGAGGTGTACCTGTGATGTCAGAGGTGTGCCTGGAGGTGAGGTGGCCTGGAGTGTCAGAGAAGTTCAGGAGTGTCACAGGGACCTGGGAGGTGTGAAGGTGTACCTGGGAGTAAGAGGTGTGCCTGAGGGTGTCTGGAGTGCTACCGGTGTCAGGGTACCTGAGTGTCAGAGGTGTACCTGGGGTAGTGTGCCTGGGAGTAGCCTAATAACCTAACCTAGCCTAACCTCTAACACTGAAAATCAGTGTTTTTGAAAAGAAATTAAGCGTTTTTTGTGAAGAAGACAAAATAAAGTAAAATACATTGATTTTCATCCAAAACTGAGTGTTTTTCAGTGAAAAAAGTAAGAGCAAGCTGAGATTCACTTACCTAACCTAACCTAACCTGGCCTAGCCTAACCAAACCTTACCTAACACAGCCGCAGCCTAGCTCAGCCCGACCCAGCCTAGCCCGGCTAATCTGGCACACCTGACCTAGCCTGGCTCAACCTGACTGGCCTTCCTAGCCTAACCTAACCTAGCCTTACTTGGCCTAGCCTGTCCTAACCAGGTCGGCCCAGCCCCATGCCAGGCCAACCCAGCCGAACCTAACCTGTCCTGACCTAACCTGGCTTCTTACCTCAACTAACCTCTAACACTGAAAATCAGTGTTTGAAAGTTAAGGTGTTTTCGTGAAAAGTAGATAAAATAAGTTAAAATGCATTGGTTTTATCTAAAGCTGAGTGTTTTCGTGAAAGTAAATCTAACTAAAATTCACTAACCTACCTAACCTAACCTAACCTAACCTAACCTAACCTAACCTACCTGGCAGACCTGCTAACCTTTAACCTAGCCGGATTTCAACTAACCTAGCCCAGCCTGACCTGGCCTAAGCCTAACCTAACCTAACCTAGCTTTCTTCAACTAACTAGCAGCCTTAACCCCTATCACAGCCTTGCTAACCTAACCCCTTCCTGGGTTAGGTTAAGTTAGAGTTAAGTGGTACAGTTAGTTTTGCTTCTTTTCACGAAAACACTCAGTTTTAGATGAAAACCAATGTATTTGACTTATTTTCATCTACTTTTCACGGAAGCGGCTTAATTTCTTTTCAAACACTGATTTTCAGTGTTAGGGTTGGGATGGTTAGGTTGGGTTGGAAAGAATCAAGTGGATTAGGTAGCTTGGTTGGGTTAGGTTAGGTTGGGAGTTAGTTTAGGTTAGCTTAGGTTGGTTGATTAGGTTAGAGTTAGGTTGGCTTGGGTTAGTTAGGTTAGGTTGGGATGGGTTGGGTTGGGTTGGGTTGGGTTAGGTTGGGTTGGGATGGGTTAGATTGGGTTAGGTTAGGTTAGGTTACGTGAATTTTAGTTAGTTTTACTTCTTTTCACGAAAAACACTCAGTCTTAGATAAAAACCAATGTATTTTACTTATTTTTATCTTCTTTTCACGGAAAACTATTAATTTCTTTTCAAAACACTGATTTTTAGTGTAAGAGTTTAGGTTAGGGTAGGTTAGGTTAGGTTAGGTTAGGTTAGGTTAGGTTAGGTTAGTTTAGGTTAGGTTAGGTTTGGTTGGGTTGGGTTGGGTTGGGTTGGGTTGGGTTGGGTTAGGTTAGGTTAGGTTAGGTTAGTTTAGGTTGCGTTAGGTTTGGTTTGGTTAGGTTAGGTTAGATTAGATTAGGTTAGGTTAGGTTAGGTTAGGTTAGGTTAGGTTAGGTTTGGTTAGGTTAGGTTAGGTGAATTTCAGTTAGTTTTACTTCTTTTCACGGAAAACACTCAATTTTAGATGAAAAGTAGTGTATTTTACTTAGTTTTACTTCTTTTCTCGAAAAACACTCACGGAAAACGCTGAATTTCCTTTGAAAAACACTGTTTTTTAGTAAGTTGTACTTATTTTTTAGGATGAGCCTTGTTTTCTGTTGAAGAACACTGTTTTGGAAGTTAGTTTTACTTCTTTTCACAAAAAACACTCAGTTTTAGATGAAAATCAGTGTATTTTACTTATTTTTACCTTCTTTTCACGGAGAACGTTTAAATTCTTTTCAAAACACTGATTTTCAGTGTTAGAGGTTGGGTTAGGTTAGGATAGGTACACTCCCAGGTACACCTCTGATACTCCCAGGCACACCTCTGACACTCCCAGGTACACCTCCGACACTGCCAGGTACACCTCAGACACTCCCCCTTACACCTCTGACACTCCCAGGTACACCTCTTTCACTCCCTGGTTCTCCCCTGACACTCCCAGGTACACCTCAGACACTCCCCGGTACACCTCAGACACTCCCAGGTACACCTCTGACACTCCCAGGTACACTTCAGACACTCCTAGGTACACCTCTCACACTCCCAGGTACACATCTCACACTCCCTGGTCCTCCTGTGACACTCCCTGGTACCACCGCCCCAGCCTGCCCAGGTACTCCTCTGACACTCCATGTGCACCTCCGACCTCCCAGGTACACCTCTGGCCTCCCAGGTACTCCACACAGACACTCCCTGGTACACCCTGACACTCCCAGGTACACCTCTGACCTGACACTCCCAGTACTCCATGACAATGCAGGTACACCTCTGACACTTCCAGGTACACCTCCTGACACTCCCAGGTACACCTCTGATGCTCCCAGGTACACCTCTGACACTCTCATTTACTCAACTAACATTCCCTGGTACACCTCTGACACTCCCAGGTACTTCTGTGACACTCCCAGGTACACCTCCGATACTCCCAGGTACATCTCTGACAGTCCCAGGTACACCTCTGACACTCCCAGGTACACCTCCGATACTCCCAGGTACACCTCCGATAATCCTAGGTAAACCTCTGACACTCCCAGGTACTCCTCTGACACTCTTTAGTTCACCTCTGAGACTCCCAGGTACACCTCTGACACTCCCTGGTACACCTCCGATATTCCCAGGTGCACCTCGGATATTCCCAGGTACACCTCTGATACTTCCATGTACACCTTTGAGACTCCCAGGTAATTCACTGACACTCCCTGGTATACCTGTGACATTCCCAGGCACTCCTCTGACACTCCCAGGTACTCCTCTCATACTCCCAGGTACACATCTGACACTCCCTGGTACACCTCTGACACTCCCAGATACACCTCAGACACTCCCTGGTACACCTCTAACACTCCCAGGTACATCTCTGACACTCCCAGGTACACCTTTGACACTTCCAGGTACATATCTGACACTCCGAGGTACACCTCTGACTGCCAGGTACACCTCTGAAAATCCCAGGTACTCCTGTTACATTCCCAGGTACACCTCCGACAATCCCAGGTACACCTCTGACACTCCCAGGTACACCTCTGATACTCCCAGGTACACTTCTCACCTCCCAGATACCTCCGACACCCAGTACCTCTGACACTCCCAGGTAAACTTCTTACCTCCCAGGTACATCTCCGACACTCTCAGGTACACCTCTGACACTTCCAGGTACACCTCTGACACTCCCAAGTACTCACAGACATTCCTGGTACACCTCTGACCTCCCAGGTACACCTCCGACCTCCCAGGTACACTTCTTACCTCCCGGGTACCCTCCGGCCTCCCAAGTACACCTCTGACACTCCCATGAACACCTCCGACCCTCTCAGGCACACCTCTGCCTCCCAGGTACACCGGGCCTCCCAGGTACACATCTGCACTCCCAGGTACCTCCAAACCTCCCAAGTACACCTCTGACCTCCCAGGTACACCTCTGACCTCCTAGGTACACCTCTGAGACTCCATGTACAGTACACCTTTGACACTCCAGGTACACCTCTGACACTCCTGGTTCACCTCTGAGACTCCCAGGTACACCTTTGACACTCCCTGGTACACCTCCGATATTCCCAGGTACACCTCTGATATTCCCAGGTACATCTCCGATACTCCCAGGTACACCTTTGAGACTTCCAGGTACTTCACTGACACTCCCTGGTATACCTCTGACATTCCCAGGTACACCTCTGACACTCCCAGGTACACCTCCGACACTCCCAGGTACACCTCCGACACTCCCAGGTACACTTCTTACACTCCCAGGTACACCTCCGACACTCACAGGTACACCTCAGACACTCCCAGGTACACCTCCGACACTCCCAGTGTACCTGGGAGTGTCGGAGGTGTACTGGCACAGTGTCAGGTACTTGTCAATATACCTGGAAGTGTCAGCGGTACCTGGGAGGCAGAAAATACCTGGGATTGTCGAAGGTATACCTGGCAGTGAAGTGTGCCTGGGAGTCATGAGAGGACCTGGGGAGTGTGAAGTATACCTGGTCAGAAGTTACCTGGAGGTTGTCGAGATGCACCTAGAAGTGTGAAGGCGCCGAGAATGTCAGTGGGTACTGGGGTGTCAGAGGTGTACCTGGAGTGTCAAGTGTGCGGAAGTGTCCGGAGGTGCCTGGGAGGTATGTCGGAGGACCTGCGGGAGTTAGCAAGAATGTCCTGGGAGTGTCAGAAGTGATTATTTCAGTGTCGCAGGTGTACCTGGGGTTGTGAGAGTGCCTGGGGGTATCAGAGGTGTACCTGGAGTGTCAGAGTGTGCCTGGGAATGTCGGAGGTGTACCAGGAGTGTCAGTGAAAGTACCTGGGGTCTCAAATGTGTACCTGGGGTGTCAGGTGTACTGAAGTGTCGGAGATGTACCTGGGGTGTCAGAGGTGTCCTGGGAGTGTCGGAGGTAGCCTGGAGTGGTGAAAGTGTGCCTGGGTGTGAGATTAACCTGAGAGAAGTCGGAGGTGTTCCCTGGGAGTGTCGGAAGTGTGCCTGAAGTCAGAGGTGTACTGGATGTCGGAGGTGTACCTGGAGAGGTGTGCCTGGGAGTGTCTCTAGCTGGGAGTGTGAGAACCTGAGAGGGTGTGGGTGTTCCTGGGGTGTCAGAGGTGTACCTGGGTATGCCTGGGAGTGTCAGAGGTGCACCTGGGGTGTCGGAGGATGCCTGGGAGTGGCACCAGAGTGCCTGGGATTTTCAGAGGTGTGCTGGCAGTCAGGTGCACTCAGAAGTCAGTATGTACCTGGAAGTGTCAGAGGTGTACCTGGGAGAGGCAGGAAGGGGAGTGTCTGAGTTGTACCTGGCAGTGTGGAGATGTACCTGGGGTGTCAGAGGTGTACCTTGGAGGTCGAGGTGTACCAGTGTCAGAGATGTACGTGGTGTCAGTGGTTACCGAGAGATGAGGTGTATCTGGGATGTCGAGGGATATCAGGGAGTGTCAGAAGTCTTCCTGGGAGTATGGGAGGTGTACCTGGGAGTGTCACAGGAGTGCTGGGAATGTCACAGGTATACCAGGAGTGTCAGTGAATTACCTGGGAGTCAAAGGTGTGCATGAGTATCGGAGGTGTACCTGGGAATATCGGAGGTGCACCTGGGAATATCGGAGGTATACCAGGGAGTGTCAGAGGTGTACCTGGGAGTCTCAGAGGTGAACTAAAGGTGTCAGGAGGGTACCTGGGAGTATCGGAGGTGTACCTGGGAGTGTCAGAGGTGTACCTGTGAGTGTCAGAGGTGTACCTGGGAGTGTCTGAGGTTTACCTGGGAGTGTCAGAGAAGTACCAGGGAGTGTCACAGGAGGACCTGGGAGTGTGAGAGGTGTACCTGGGAATGTAAGAGGTGTACCTAGGGTGTCTGAGGTGTACCTGGGAGTGTCAGAGGTGGTACCTGGGAGTGTCAGAGGTGTATCTGGGAGTATCAGAGGTGTACCTGGGAGTGTCTAACCTAACCTAACCTCTAACACTGAAAATCAGTGTTTTGAAAAAAAAAATTAAGCGTTTTTCGTGAAAAGAAGATAAAATATAAGTAAAATACATTGGTTTTCATCAAAAAACTGAGTGTTTTTCGTGAAAAGTAAAACTAACTGATATTCACCTAACCTAACCTAACCTCAACCTAACCTAACCTAACCTAACCTAACCTAGCCTAACCGAACCCAACCTAACCCAACCTTAAACCCAGCCCAGCCTAATCCTGCAACTAACCTGACCTGACGGCACAGCACCAGCTCCTAACGTAGCGTGACCTAACCTAACCTAACCTAGCCTAACCTAACCTAGCCTAACCTAACCTAATCTGTCCCGGCCCAGTCAAGCCAAGCCGGCGGCCCACTGGCTGCACCTATCCTGGCTGGCCTGGCCTGGCCTGGCCTGGCCTGGCCGGACCTGGCCTAACCT
>NW_024751239.1:12500-37292 GCF_018991925.1 Homarus americanus
GAATATCGGAGGTGTACCTGGGAGTGTCAGAGGTGTACCTGGGAGTGTCGGAGGTGTACCTGGGAGTGTAACAGGAGTACCTGGGATTTTCAGAGGTGTACCTGGCTGTCTGAGGTGTACCGGGAGTGTCTGAGGTGTACCTGGGAGTGTCAGAGTTGTACTTGGGAGTGTCAGAGGTGTACCTGGGGTGCCAGAGGTGTACCTGGGAGTGTCAGGTGTGTACCAGGGGAGTTCAGAGGTTGTACCTGGGGTGTCAGAGGTGTGCCTGGGAGTGCCAGAGGTGTGCCTGGGGAGTGTCAGTGGTGTGCCTGGAAGTGTCAGGTGTGTGCCAGGGAGTGTCAGAGGTGTGCCTGGTGTCAGGGGTGCACCTGGGGAGTGTCAGTGGTGTGCCTGGGATGTCAGGTGTGTACCAGTGAGTGTCAGAGGAGTACCTGGGGAGTGTCAGCGGTGTACCTGGGAGTGTCAGATTTGTTCATGGGAGTGTCAGAGAGGTGCCTGGGGTGTCAAAGAGTACCTGGGAGCGTCAGAGGAGTACTTCAGGTGTCATAGGTGTGCCTAGAGTGTCAGAGGTGTGCCTGGAGGTGTCAGAGGTGTGCCTGGAGGTGTGCCTGGGGTGTCAGAGGTGTGCCTGGGGTGTCAGAGGTGTTCCTGGGGTGTCAGAGGTGTGCCTGGGAGTGTCAGAGGTGTGCTAGAGTGTGGGTGTCCTGGAGTGTCAGGGGTGTGACCTGGGAGTGTCAGAGGTGAACCAGGAGTGTCAGATGAGTGGGAGTGTCAGGGGTGTACCTGGGAGAGTGTCTGAGGTGTAAATGGAGTGTCAGCGGTGTACCTGGGAGTGTCAGAGGAGTACCTGGGAGCATCAGGAGGAGTGGGACCTGGGAGTGTCGAGGTGTACCTGGGAGTGTCACAGGTGTACCTGGGAGTGTCAGAGGTGTACCTGGGAGTGGCAGAGGTACCTGGGAGTGTCAGGGTGTACCTGGGAGTGTCAGAGGTGAATCAGGGAGTGTCAGGAGGAGCACCTGGGGAGTGTCAGTGGTGTGTCTGGGAGCATCGGAGGTACCTGGGGAGCATCGGAGGTGTACCTGGGAGTGTCAGAGGTAAAAATCTGGGAGGCCAGAGGTGCACCCAGGAGGTCAGTGGTGCACCTGGGAGTGTCATGTGTACCAGGGAGTGTCAGAGTTGCAAATCTGGGGTGTCAGAGGTGCACTGCAGGCCAGAGGTGTACCTGGCAGTGCCTGAGGGCCTGGCATTGTCAGAGGTGTAACTGGCAGTGTCAGAGGTGTACCTGGGAGTGTCTGAGGTGTACCCAGCATTTCCCAGCGCACCTGGGAGTATCGGGAGGTGCACCAGGGAGTTTCAGAGGTGTACCTGGGAGTGTCAAGGGTGTACCCAGGAGTATGTGGGAGGTGCACCTGGGAGTGTCTGAGGCCCTGGGAGTGTCTGGAGGCACCTGGGAGTGTCTGAGGCACCTGGGAGTGTCTGAGGTGTACCTGGGAGTGTCTGAGGTTTACCCGGGGAGTGTCAGAGTTGGTACCTGGAGTGTCAGAGGTGTACCTGGGAGTGCCAGAGGTGTACCTTAGGAGTGACAGTGGTGTGTCTTGGGAGCTGTCAGGTCTGTACCAGGGAGTGTCAGGAGATAAAATCTGGGGGTGTCAGAGTGCACCTGGGAGTGCCAGAGGTGCACCTGGGAGTGTCAGGTGTGTACTAGGGAGTGTCAGAGTTGCACCTTGGGGTGTCAGAGGTGCACCTGGGAGCTAGAGAGGTGCACCTGGGAGTGTCAGTGGTGCACCTGAAGCTGTGGTGTGTACCAGGGGAGGTCAGAGGTGTGCCCTTGGAAGTGTCAGAGGTGCACCTGGGAGGCCAGTGGTGTACCCAGGATGTCAGGTGTGTACCCAGTGAGTGTCAGAGGAGTACCCGGAGGTCATGGTGTACCTGGGAGTGTCGGATGCGGCCATTGGAGTGTCAGAGGTGTAATTTGGGGTGTCGAGGATACATGGGAGCGTCAGAGGAGTACTCGATGTCAGGAGGTGTACCTGGTAGTGTCACAGGCACCTGGGAGTGTCAGAGGTGTACTCCTAGAAGTCAGAGGTGCACCTGGAAGTGCTCAGGTGCACCTGGAAGTCTGGAGGTGTACCTAGGAGTGTCTGAGGTGTACCTGGGAGGCCAGGGTGTTCTGGGAGGCTCAGTGGTGTACCTGGGAGTGTCTATGTGTACCTGGGAGTGTCTGAGGTGTACCTGGGAGTGTCTGAGGTGTACATGGAGTGTCAGAGGTGTACCTGGGAGTGTCAGGAGGAGCACCTGGGAGCATCAGAGGTGTACCTGGGAGTGTCTGAGGTGTACCTGGGAGTGTCAGAGGTGTACCTGGGAGCGACAGAGGTGTAACTGGGAGCCAGGGGTGTACCTTGGAGTGTCAGAGGTAAACCAGGGAGTGTCAGAGGAGTACCTGGGAGTGTCAGGGGTGTATATGGGAGTATCGGAGATGCAACTTGGGAGTATCGGAGGTGTACCAGGGAGTGTCGGAGGTGGACCTGGGAGTGTCAGAGGTGTACCCAGAGTGCTGGGAGGTGCACCTGGGAGTGTCTGAGGTGTACCTGGGAGGCCTGAGGTGGCACCTGGGAGGTCAGGAGGTGTACCTGGGAGTGCCAAAGGTGCACCTAGGGAGTGACAGTGGTGTACCTGGGATGTGTCAGGTCTGTACCAGGGGAGTGTCAGAGTTTGTACCTGGGGTGTCAGAGGTGTACCTGGGAGCGTCAGGTATGTACTCAGGGAGGTCAGGAGGCACCTTGGGGTGTCAGAGGTGTACCTGGGAGTGCCAGAGGTGTACCCGGGAGTGTCAATGGTGTACCCTGAAGTGCCAGGTGTGTACCAGGGGAGGTCAGAGGAGCACCTGGAGTGTCAGCGGTGTACCTGGGAGTGTCGGATGTGTACATGGAAGTGTCAGAGGTGTACCTGGTCCCTGGGAGCCCCAGTGGTGGCACCTGGGAGTACGATGTGTACATGGGAGTGTTAGGAGGTGTGTACCTGGGGTGTCAAAGGAGTACCTGGGAGCGTCAGGAGTAATTTCAAGTGTCAGGAGGGTGTACCTGGTAGTGCTTCTCCTGAAGTGTCAGAGGTGTACCTGGTAGTGTCATGGTGTACCTGGGAGGGCCAGAGGTGTACTTAGGAAGTGTACCTGGTAGTGTCATTGGTGTACCTGGGAGGTCAGAGGCACTTAGAAGTGTCAGGAGGTGTACCTGAGTGTCAGAGGTGCACTGGAAGGTCAGAGGTGCACCTGGGAGTGTCTGAGGTACCTGGGAGGTCTGAGGTGTACATGGAGCATCAGAGGCACCTGGGAGTGTCAGAGGAGTACCTGGGAGCACTCAGAGGTGTACCTGAGTGTCCAGGTGTACTGGAAGTGTCAGAGGTGTACCTGGGAGTGACAGAGGTACCTGGGAGGACAGGGGTACCTGAGTGTCAGAGGAACTAGGAGGTCAGAGGAGTACCTGGGAGGCTCAGGGGTGTACCTGGGAGTATCGGAGATGTACCGGGAGTATCGGAGGTGTACCAGGGAGTGTCGGAGGTGTACCTGGAGTGTCAGAGGTGTGCCTGAGTGTCAGAGGTGTACCTGACAGTGTCAGAGGTGCACCTGCCAGTGTCAGAGGTGTACCTGGGAGTGTCAGAGGTGCACCTGGGAGGTCAGGTGTACCTGGGAGTGTCAGGGTGGAATCGGAGTGTCAGAGGTGTACCTGGGAGTGTCAGAGGTGTACCTGGGAGGTCAGGAGGTACCTGGGACTGTCAGGGGTGTACCTGGGAGGTCAGGGTGTACCGAGAATATCGGCGGTGTATCTTGGAGTGTCAGAGGTGTACCTGGCAGTGTCAGAGATGTACCTGGCAGTGTTAGAGGTGTACCTAGGAGTGTCTGAGGTGTACCTGGCAGTGTCGGAGGTGTACCTGGGAGCGTCAGAGGTGTACCTGGGAGTATCAGAGATGTACCTGGAAGTGCCGGAGGTGTACCTGGGAGTGTCTGAGGTGTACTGGGAGTGTCAGAGGTTTACCTGGGAGTGTCTGAGGTGTACCTGGGAGTGTCAGTGGTGTACCTGGGAGGTGAGGTGTACCTGGGAGGTCAGAGGTGTACCTTGGAGGTCAGAGGAGTACATGGGAGCATCAGAGAGTACCTGGGAGGCAGAGGAGTACCTGGGAGTGTGAGGTGTACCTGAAGTCATGGTGTACCTGGGAGTGTCAGAGGTGTACCTGAAATGTCGGAGGTGTACCTGAAGCACAGAAATGTACCTGGGAGTGTCTGAGGTGTACCTGGGAGTCCAGAGGTGTACCTGGGAGAGTCAGAGGTGTACCTGGGAGTGTCATGGGTGTACCTGGGAGTGTCAGCGGTGTACCTGGGAGCGTCAGAGGTGTACCTGGGAGTATCGGAGGTTTACCTGGGTGTGACAGAGGTGTACCTGGGAGTGTCAGAGGTGTACCTGCCAGTGTCAAAGGTGTACCTGGCAGTATCATTTTTTTGATTTTACGCTTGCAGCGGCTACTTTATTGTGCACCTACACTCATCCTGGGTGAGCGGTAGCGCAAAAGGATTACAGAGTAGGGCTTTGCTGTGCTGGTCAAGTAATTACTCAACCCCCGGTTGTCAGGGATATTAATGGCACCGAAAGCACAGTATTTCATTTTTACATTATTTGTTTAGTTCTATACATAGAGGGTAACTTATTCACAAATGCGTGAGAACAGGCGGTGAGGCAGTGTCTGGCCTCACACTTTATTATTCGCTAATGCGTGGGGAGGTATTCAAGCACATTGCGTATTTGGTTCGTATTAATAGAACTGGATATAGTTACTGAGTGCAAAAAGTGATACAATCTTAATATGTCATATCTTGCTGTATTAGAGATGAAGTGTTGTGCCATTTCATTACCAATATGTGCTTGGACCTGTCCTAAAGGTTCTATCTTCACACAGTCGAGGACGGTATTAAGTGTGTGGCTATGTATGGCCACACACTTTTACATTTAGTTTGTTTACATCTGCTTGAGGAAAACATAATGCCAGAGGGCCATATCCTAACCTTAATCTAGCGGTTACAACATCTTGTAATCTATAGTGATTCAGCATTACTCCATATACATAAACACTGGATATCTCTTGCAGTTTGGCGGGATCGACTAGCGCCTGTTTGCATTTGTCTACTTGCGTCAAACTCATCACAAGTTCTTTCCTAATTGGCAGTTTTAAGGGTTTTGATGGTGACTCAAATTGTATTCAACGGTGTCTTTGTTAGACGCGAGTTTGGCGAGGCATCAACCTGTCAGTGTTTTGGCGAGGCCTATGTGAGAGGGGATCTGACAACAGTTTGACCTTGACTCTCGGTCAAGGCACGCATATCGGTGTGTCTGGCTTCAGAGACAAGATCGTGACAACCTGAGTCGAGGCACTGGGCGCAAGTAGTGATATAGAGAGTCAGTGATGATGAGACTGTCAGTAACAGTGGTTTCAATGAATTTAATAGCTGTGAGTATGGCAACTAATTCCGCGAATAGAGTGGATGCCCAGTTGTTAATTTACTCCTTTCAGTTATATTACTGTCAGGTTGAGTCACAACAACAGCACTCCAGCCTCCCACAGGCGGTGTTTAGGAGATCCATCAGTGTAGATGGTCTGTGTGATATTATCATCGTAGAGTGTGTATGTGTTCGGGCGGTTCTCAATTTGGCAGTGTGCTGAGATAAATGCTTTGTATAATTAATTTTTAGGCGGATGGCTGCCGGTATTGTCGAAGGAACTGTCCGCCAGGGTGGCAGGAAGTTGTTGTGTCTCAATCTCGGTACAGGTGGTCTAGTCCAAATATCTTCATATGTGTAGCCAGAAGTCGGATCCATTTAGACTCAGTAGCCCCATGGTTCATACATTCTAGCAATTTTGGCGAAACAATGTTATCATCAGGATCACCACGCAGAAGCCTCCCAGGGTCATGAGGTTGACTTCACCCCATCTTTAACACTGGCATAACCTAGTTCCTTCCCATATTGCTATCGCGTCTGGCGGGACATCCTAGATAATTGAGGGCGATATTTTCTCGAGCTTGTCAACTCCTTTCGTCACGAATGACCAGGGCTGGTGCGGTAATCTTATCAGAGATCTTATATAGGCCTAGGTACATTATTTTAATACTCCTAATATTAGCACCATATGGGGCTGTACCCGCTACACTTCTAAGAGGTCTCAGTCTGTCAGTACATTGGCGGGTTACAGCGGCAGGTAGGGTACAAGTGAAACACTAAGATATTTAAAAGAAGAAACATAGTCAATAGTATACTATCTTGAACTTGGCGGGCCGCGTCACGTTGTTTGTTGAACACCTTAGTTTTGTCAGTGGAGATAATACATCGAGGTGTTCACAGGCTGCGTATAATACGTGGTTCAGGTGGTTTGCATCACGATGATGAACAGCATTAGCTGATTGACATTGGCTGGGGCTGTCTGGTATTAAATTTAATAATGCATTCATAAGAACATTGAACAAAGGGGGCTGGTTAATTCACCTTGAGGGGTAAATTAAGTTGTATATCTTAACTTCACTTTTGTAACCCTGAAACAAAGTGCAGCAGCCCTTCTGTTGGTTAGGTAACCACTCTATCCAGGTAACAGCCTACTCCTATATCCATTTTGTATTAGTCTGTATCATTGCCTATTGGCAATATCAAAATGCAGCTTTTAGGTCAAGAAATGTGGTGTATCTGTGCCTTCATCACCATGCACAGTTAGGAATGTGGTGATGCAAGTGTACACCTTACCGGTGAAGCCATTTATGTTAGGAGACATGTGTTCTGATTCTCTATAAGAGTCTGCCAAGAACCATCCTCTCAAAGGTTTTTGGCTACTAGGCAGCTGGTTAGTGATATGGGACGAAAGGCACTGTGGCTGAACCTATGCCTCGGTATTGCGCCAACAATTGCTGGTCCATGATGTGGGTAGCTGGGTCTCGGCATGACTCAGGCTGTACAATACCAACAATGGATTGCCTGGCACGCGCCTTAGTAGTTCACGATGTTAGGTGACTTCCAGGGGAAGTAGACTCATTCTCGGCGAGGGCGGCGTCAAGCCTTCCCACTCAGTATATGGAACATCATGCCACGTGCTGGTTTGCCCAGCATAAAGCTACAAGATTTCTACAGACTTCGCAGTATCAAGGAGTCCCTGAGTCTCCCAGAAGCTAACATAAACATAAGCCAGAGTATTGCTGAGCCCACTTTTGTTATTAGTCTATCTGACTTTTGCAGAGGGTTTGATGGGAGACGTGTCTGGTTTTTACCTGATTATGTTTATGTCTCTTCCAGGCTTTGCTGAGGGATGCGTTTGTTCAGGCTGTTGATTGATATGTCCCACATTTTTGTCTGAGCGTCTGCGCTTACACGTTCCTGATTAACAGCAGCAAGGGAAGCTTGATACACTGTAAACATTTGAGGTGTTCTACATTGTCTGTAACCCTTGTGTATCAGAGGTGTACCTTGGAGTGTCGAGGTGTACCTGTGAGTGCAGAGGACATGAGAGTGTCAGAGAACCAGGAGCCAGAGAGCACCGTGAGTGTCAGAGGTGCACGGCATCGGAGGCACCTGAGTATACGAGGCACCAGGGAGGCCAGAGGTGTACCTGGGAGGCCAGGGGGTACCTGTGAGCATGGAAGGTGCAACGGGAGTGTCTGAGGTGTACCTGGGAGTGTCTGAGGTGTACCTGGGAGGTCTGAGGTGTACCTGAGTGTCAGAGCAGTACCTGGAGTGTCAGAGGTCACATGGGAGTGCCAGAGGTGCACCTGGGAGTGTCAGGTGTGTACCCAGGCAGAGTTGGAAAACCTGGGGTGTCAGGAGGTACCTGGAGTGCCAGAGGTGCAACCTGGAGGTCAGGGGTGTACCTGTGAATAACGGCGGTATCTGAGTGTCAGAGGTGTACCTGGCAGTGTCAGAGATGTACCCAAGTAGAGGTGTACCAGGGAGTTTCTGAGGTACCTGGCAAATGTCGGAGGTGTACCTGGGAGTCAGAGGTGTACCTGGGAGACAAGATGTACCTGGAAGTGCCGGAGGTGTACCTGGGAGTGTCTGAGGTCACTGGAGTGTCAGAGGTTTACCTGGGAGTGTCTCGAGGTGTACCTGGGAGTGCAGTGGTGCACCTGGGAGGTGAAAGGTGCACCTGGAGGTCAGAGGTGCACCTTGGAGGTCAGAGGAGTACATGTAAACATCAGAGAACATTGGAGGCAGAGAACACCCCGAGGTGGAGGTGTACCTGAAGTAGTCAGTGGTGTACCTGGGACTGTCAGAGGTACCTGAAATGTCGGAGGTGTACCTGGAAGTTTCAGTGCCAAGGTGTACCTGGGAGAGTCAGAAGGTACCTGGAGGCCACGGGTGACCTGGGAGTGCAGCGGTGTTGGGAGCGGCAGAGGTACCGAGTATCGGAGGTTTACCTGTGTGACAGAGGTGTACCTGAGTGTCAGAGGTGTACCACAGTGTCAAAGGTGTACTCATAGTCAGAGGTACCTTGGAGGTTTGAGGTGTACCTGGGAGTGTCAGAGGTGTACTTATGGAGGTCAGAGAAACCAGGAGGTCAGGAGGAGCACCAGGAAGTACAGAGTTGTACCTGGGAGAACGGAGGTGTACTATATCGGGTGCACCAGGAGTGCCAGCCTGAGAGTGTCAGGGTGTACCAGGCTGGAAGGTGCACCTGGGAGTGTCTGAGGTGTACCTGGGAGTGTCTGAGGTGTACCTGGGAGTGTCTGAGGTACCTGGGAGGCCAGAGTTGGTACCTGGGAGGTCAGGAGGTGTACCTGGGAGTGCCAGAGGTACCTGGGAGGCCAGGTGTGTACCAGGGAGGTCAGAGTTGTACCTGGGGCTAGGAGGTGTACCTGGGAGTGCCAGAGGTGTACCTGGGAGTCAGTGGTGGGCCTGGAAGGCCGAGTGTACCAGGAGGCGCAGAGGTGTACCTGGGAGGCTAGGGGTGCACCTGGGAGGCTGAGGTGTACCTGGGATGCTGTGTACCAGTGAGTGTCAGGAGGAGTACCTGGGAAGTGTCAGCGGTGTACCTGGGAGGTCAGATTTGTTCATGGGAGTGTCAGGAGGTGCATGGGGTGTCAGAAGAGCACCTGGGAGCGTCAGAGGAGCACTTCTGAGTGTCATAGGTGTACCTAGAAGTGCTGCAGAGGTGTACCTGGAGGTGTCGATGTACCTGGAAGTGTCAGAGGCCTGGGAGGCCAGAGGTGTACCTGGGAGGCCAGGGTGTTCTTGGAGTGTCAGAGGTACCTGGGAGTGTCGGATGTACATGGGAGTGTCAGAGGTGTACCTGGGGTGCTCAGAGGAGTACCTGGGAGCGTCAGAGAGCATTGGAGTGCAGGAGGTGTACCTGGTAGTGTCATTGGTGTACCTGGGAGGTCAGGAGGACCTAGAAGTGTCAGAGGTGTACCTGGAAGTGTCAGAGGTGTACCTGAAGTGTCTGAGGTGTACCTGGGAGTGTCAGAGGTGTACCTGGGAGTGTCAGGGGTGTACCTGGGGAGGTCAGGGGTGGTAACCTGGGAGGTCAAAGGTGCACCTGGGAGCGTCTGAGGTACCTGGGAGTGTCTGAGGTGTACATGGAGTGTCAGAGGTACCTGGGAGGTCAGAGGAGCACCAGGAGCATCAGGAGGTGTACCTGGGAGTGTCTGAGGTGTACCTGTCAGTCAGAGAGGTCAGAGGTGCACCTGGAGCTTATTGGTGAGGTGCAAACTGGAGTGTCAGGGGTGTACCTGAGTGTCAGGAGGCAAACCAGGGAGGCCAGAGGAGTACCTGGGAGTGTCAGGGTGTATATGGGAGCATCGGAGGATGGCTCAGGAGTATCGGAGGTGTAAATTAGGAGTGTCGGAGGTGGGACCTGGGAGTGTCAGGAGGTGTGTACCTAGGAGTATGGGAGGTGCACCTGGGAGTGTCTGAGGTGTACCTGGGAGGTCTGCTGAGGTGTACCTGGGAGTGTCAGAGGTGTACCTGAGGAGTGCTAAAGGTGTACCTAGGAGTGACAGTGGTGTACCTGAGCCCTGGTCTGCAACCAGGAGGCCTGCACCTGGGGTGTCAGGAGGTGTACCTGGGATGTCAGGTATGTACTAGGGAGTGTCAATGAAAATCTGGAAGTGCCAGGTGTGTACCAGGGAGGTCAGAGGAGGTTCCTGGGAGTGTCAGCGGTGTACCTGGGAGGTCGGATGTACATGGGAGGTCAGAGGTGTACCCAGGTGTCAGAGGAGTACCTGGGCTCAGCGTGTACCTGGGAGGCCGATGTGTACATGGAGTGTTAGAGGTGTACCTGGGGTGTCTTGGAGTACCTGGGAGGTCAGAGGAGCACTGAAGTGTCAGAGGTGTACCCAGAGTCATTGGTGTACCTGGGAGTGCTGAGTGTACTTAGGTACCCAGTGTCACAGTGCACTTGGGGAGGTCAGAGGTGCACTTAGAAGGCCAGAGGTGCACCTGGAAGTGTCAGAGGTGTACCTGGAAGTGTCTGGGAGTGTCAGAGGTGCCTGGGGAGTGTCAAAGGTGCACCTGGGAGTGTCAGTGGTGTACCTGGGAGTGTCTAAGGTGTACCTGGGAGGTCTGAGGTACCTGGGAGTATCTGAGGTGTACATGGAGGTCAGAGGTGTACCTGGGAGTGTCAGTGAGTACCTGGGAGCATCAGAGGTGCACCTGGGAGGCCTGAGGTGTACCTGAAGTGTCAGGGGAGGCACCTGGGAGGACAGAGGTGTACCTAACAGGGTAAAACGGGAGGCCAGAGGTGAACCAGGGAGCAGAGGAGTACACCTGGGAGGTCAGGTGTACCTGGGAATGGGTGACCTGGGAGCATCGGAGGTGCACCGGGAGTGTCGGAGGTGTACCTGGAGTGTCAGAGGTGTACCTGGGAGTGTCAGGAGGTGTATCTGATTGTGTCAGAGGTGCACCTTTTGCCAGTGTCAGAGGTGTACCTGGGAGTGTCATAGCTGTACCCCTGGGAGTGTCAGAGGGGCACCTGAGTGTCAGGGGTGTGTAACTGAGGTCAAAGGTGTACCTGGGAGTGTCAGAGTGTGTACCCAAGTGTCAGGGTGTGTTGGGACTGTCAAGTGTACCTGGGAGTGTCATGGTGTACCTGTGAATATCGGCGTATCTGGAGTGTTTTCAGAGGTACCTGGCAGTGTCAGAGATGTACCTGGCAGTGTTAGAGGTGTGCACTAGGAGTTCCTGGAGGTGCACCTGGCGGGTGTCGGAGGTGTGCACCTGGGGAAGTCAGAGGTGTACCTGGGAGTACCAGATGTACCTGGAAGTGCCGGAGGTGTACCTGGGAGGTCTGAGGTGTACTGGGAGTGCTCAGGTTTACCTGGGGAGTGTCTGAGGTGTACCTGAGGCTGGTGGTGTACCTGGGAGGTGAAAGGTGTACCTGGGAGGTCAGGAGGTGTACCTTGGGAGGTCAGAGGAGTACCTGGGAGCATTAGAGGAGGCCTGGGAGTGGCAGAGGAGTACCTCGGGAGGTGAGGTGCACCTGGGAGTGTTAGTGGTGGCACCCAGGAGGCCATCAGAGGTGCACCTGAAATGTCGGAGGTGTACCTGAAGCTCAGAAATGTTCCTGGGGAGTGTCTGAGGTGTACCTGGGAGTGCCAGAGGTGTACCTGGGAGTCAGAGGTGTACCTGGGAGTGTCATGGGTGTACCTGGGAGTGTCAGCGGTGTACCTGGGAGCGTCAGAGGTGTGGCCTGAGCATCGGAGGTCTACTCCTGGTGTGACAGAGGTGTACCTGGGAGGCCAGGAGGTGTACCTGCCAGTGTCAAAGGTACCTGGCAGTGTCAGAGGTGTACCTTGAGTGTTTGAGGTGTACCTGTGAGTGTCAGAGGTGTACTTGGGAGTGTCAGAGGTGAACTCAGGGAGGTCAGGAGGAGCACCTGTGGGAGTGTCAGGAGGTGTACCTGGGAGTATCGGAGGTACCTGGGAGTATCGGGAGGTGTACCAGGGAGTGTCAGGGTGTACCTGGGAGGTCAGGGGTGTACCTAGGAGGTGGGAAGGCACCTGGGAGTGTCTAGTGTCTGAGGTACCTGGGAGTGCTCCGAGGTGTACCTGGGAGTGTCTGAGGTGTACCTGGGAGTGTCAGAGTTGTACCTGGGAGGTCAGAGGTGTACCTGGGAGTGCCAGAGGTGTACCTGGGAGGTCAGGTGTAAGAACCAGGGAGTCAGAGTTGTACCTGGGGTGTCAGAGGTACCTGGAGTGCCAGAGGTACCTGGGAGTGTCAGTGGTACCTGGAAGTGTCAGGTGTGCACAGGGAGGTCAGGTGTACCTGGGAGGCCAGGGGTGCACCTGGGAGTGTCAGTGGTGTACCTGGGAGTCAGTGTGTACCAGTGAGTGTCAGAGGAGTACCTGGGAGGCCAGAGGAGTTCATGGGATGTCAGAGGTATACCTGGGGGTGTCAGAAGAGTACCTGGGAGCGTCAGAGGAGTACTGGAGTGTCATAGGTGCAATGGAGAAGTGCAGAGGTGTACCTGGGAGGTGTCAGGAGGTGTACCCGAAGTGTCTGAGGTGTGCACCTGGGAGCATCAGAGGTGTACCTGGGAGTCAGGGGTGTTCCTCGGAGTGTCAGAGGTGTACCTGGGAGCAAGTGGAGGCCTAGAAGTGTCAGAGGTGTACCTGGAAGAAGTCAGGGGTGTACCTGGGAGAGTCAGAGGTGAACCAGGAGGTCAGAGGAGCACCTGGGAGGCCAGGGGGTGTACCTGGGAGTATCGGAGATGTACCTGGGAGTATCGGAGGTGTACCAGGGAGCAAGCCGGAGGTGTACCTGGGAGTGCCAGAGGTGTACCTGGGAGCAAACAGAGGTGTACCTGACAGTGTCAGGAGGTGCACCTGCCAATGTCAGAGGTACCTGAGCATGCCAGAGGTGTACCTGGGAGTGCCAGAGGTGACCTGGGAGTGCCAGGGGTGTACCTGGGACTGTCAGGTGTGTACCTGGGAGTGTCAGGGTGTACCTGTGAATATCGGTGGTGTATCTGGGAGTGTCAGAGGGTACCTGGCAGTGTCAGAGATGCACCTGGCAGTGTTAGAGGTGTACCTAGGAGTGCCTGAGGTACCTGGCAGCAAGTCGGAGGTGTACCTGGGAGAGTCAGGGTGCACCTGGGAGCATCAGGACAGAGTGTCAGAGGTGTACCTGGGAGTGTCTGAGGTAAAAATTGGGAGGTCAGAGTTTACCTGGGAGTGTCTGAGGTGTACCTGGGAGAGTCAGTGGTACCTGGGAGCGTGGGAGAGTTGCACCTGGGAGAGTCAGAGGTGTACCTGGAGTGTCAGGAGAGTACCTGGGAGCATCAGAGGAGCACCTGGTAGGGCATAGGTACCTGGGAGGCCAGAGGTGTACCTGGGAGCAATGGTACCTGGGAGAGTCAGAGGTGCACCTGGAAATGTCGGAGGTGTACCTGAAGAGTCGAAATGTTCCTGGAGTGTCTGAGGTACCTGGGAGGCCAGAGGTACCTGGGAGAATCAGAGGTGGCAATGGGAGTGGGTGTGCCTGGGAGGTGGGTGCGGTGCACCTGGGAGCGTCAGAGGGCCTGGGAGCACGAGGTTTCACCTGGGTGTGTCAGAGGTACCTGGGAGTGTCAGAGGTGCACCTGCCACTGTCGTGCTGTGTACCTGGCAGTGTCAGAGGTGAACCAGGGAGGTCAGAGGAGTACCTGTGATGTCAGAGGTGTACCTGGGAGCATCTGGAGGTGTATCTGGGAGCACGGAGGTGTACCAGAGTGTCAGAGGTACCTGGGAGTGTCAGGGGGTACCTGGAGTGTCAGGGGTGTACCTGGAAGTGTCAGTGTGTACCAGGGAGTGTCAGAGGTGTACCTGGGAGCGAGGTGCACCTGGGAGTATCAGTGGTGTACCTGGGATGTCGTGTGTACCAGTGAGTGTCAGAGGAGTACCTGGAAGTGTCATGGTGTACCTGGGAGTGTCAGATTTGCTCATGGGAGTGTCAGAGGTGTACCTGGGGTGTCAGAAGAGTACCTGGGAGCGTCAGAGAGCACTGGAGTGTCATATGGTGTAATTAGAAGTGACAGAGGTGGCAACGAAGTGTCAGGAGGTGACCTGGAAGTGTCAGAAGTGTACCTGGAAGTGTCTGAGGTGTAGCTGGGAGGTCAGAAGTGGCACCTGGGAGTGTCAGGGGTGTACCCTGGGAGTCAGTGGTGCACCTGGGAGGTTCAAGGTGTACCTGGGAGTGTCTGAGGTGCACCTGGGAGTGACTGAGGTAATGGAGTGTCAGAGGTATTCCTGGGAGTGTCAGAGGAGCACCTGGGAGCACTGGGAGGAGTACCTGGAGGCCAGAGGTGGGAGGTCACAGGTGCACTCTGGGAGTGCCAGAGTGACCTGGGAGTGTCTGAGGTGTACCTGGGAGTGTCAGGGTGTACCTGAGTGTCAGAGAAACCAGGAGGCCAGAGGAGCACCTGGGAGTGTCAGTGGTGTACCTGGGAGCATGGAGGTGTACCTGGGAGCATCGGAGGTGTACCTGGAGGTCGGAGGTACCTGGGAGTGTCAGTTACCTGGGAGGCCAGAGGCCTGAAAGTGTCAGAGGTACCTTGGAGGACTGAGGTGGGAGCGACGGTACTTGGGAGCACAGAGGTGAACCAGGAGGCCAGAGGAGAACCTGGGAGTGTCAGAGGTGTACCTGGGAGCCCGGAGGTACCGGGAGTATCGGAGGAAAATGGGTCAGACCGGTACCTGGGAGTGCCAGGAGTACCTGGAGTGTCGGTGTACCTGGGAGAGGTGTACCAGGAGGTCAGAGGTGTACCTGGGAGTGTCAGAGGTGCACCTGGGAGTGTCTGAGGTACCTGGGAGTGTCTGAGGTGCACCTGGGAGTGTCTGAGGTGTACCTGGGAGGTCAGTGTTGAACCTGGGAGGTCAGAGGTGTACCTGGGAGTGCCAGAGGTGCACCCAGGAGGTCAGTGGTGTACCAGGAGGTCATGTGTGTACCTGGGAGGTCAGAGCAAACTTGGGGTGTCAGAGGTACCTGGGTGTCAGAGGTACCAGCAAGTCAGAGGTGTACCTGGAGTGTCAGAGGTGTACCTGGGGAGGACCTGGGAAGGTGTACCTGGGAAGGGAGGTACCAGGAGTTTCAGAGGTGTACCTGGGAGTGTCCAGGTACCAGAGTATGGGTGCACCTGGGAGTGCCTGAGGTGCACCTGGGAGTGCCTGAGGTACCTGGAGTGTCTGAGGTGCACCTGGGAGTGTCTGAGTGGTACCTGGGAGGTTCTGAGGTTTATCTGGGAGTGCCAGAGTTGTACCTGGGAGGCCAGAGGTGTACCTGGGAGTGCCAGAGGTGTAACTAAGAGGACAGTGGTGTAACCTGGGAGTGTCAGGTGTGCACCAGGAGTGTCAGAGGTGTACCTGGGAGGTCAGCGGTGCACCTGGGAGTGTCTGATGTGTACATGGGAGTGCCAGAGGTACCTGGGGTGTCAGAGGAGCACCTGAGCGTCAGAGGAGCACTGCACTGGAGTGCACGGTAGGTGTCAATGGTACCTGGGAGTGTCAGAGGCATTAGAAGTGTTAGAGGTGTACCTGGAAGTGTCAGAGGTACCTGGAAGTGCCTGAGGTACCTGGGAGTGTCAGAGGTGGCACCTGGGAGGTTGGGTACCTGGGAGGCACAGTGGTACCTGGGAGTGTTCACAAAATGGAGTGTCTGAGGTGCAGGAGTGTCTGAGGTGCAAGGAGTGTCAGAGGTACCTGGGAGCAAGCCAGAGGAGTACCTGGGAGCATCAGAGGTACCTGGGAGTGTCTGAGGTACCTGGGAGTGTCAGAGGTGTACCTGGGAGCGACAGAGGTGTAACTGGGAGTGCTCAGGTGTACCTGGGAGCACAGAGGCAAACCAGGAGAAGTCAGAGAAGTACCTGGGAGGTCAGGGGTGTATCTGGGAGCACGGGAGATGCACTGGGAGCACGGGAGGTGTACCAGGAGAAGCCGGAGGTGCACCTGGGAGTGTCTGAGGTGTACCTGGGAGTGCCTGAGGTACCTGGGAGTGTCAGAGGTGTACCTGGGAGTGCCAGAGGTGTACCTAGGAGGACAGTGGTGTACCTGGGAGCTGCCAATGCACCAGGGAGCTGTCAGAGTTGTACCTGGGGTGTCAGAGTGTACCTAGGAGTGCCAGAGGTGTACCTGGGAGTGTCTGCAGGCACTAGGAGTGTCAGAGTTGCCTGGGAGCCAGAGGTGTACCTGGGAGTGCCAGAGGTGTACCTGGGAGCAACAAGGAGTGCCTGGAAGTGCCAGTGGGCACCAGGGAGCAAGCCAGAGGAGTACCTGGGAGTGTCAGTGTACCTGGGAGTGTCGATGTGTACATGGGAGGTCAGAGGTGTACCTGGGGTGTCAGAGGAGCACCTGGGAGCCAGCAGTACCTGGGAGCAATGGATGGTACATGGGAGTGTCAGAGGTACCTGGGGTCAAGGAGGCCTAAGGCCAGGAGAGCACAAGTCAGAGGTGTACCTGGGAGCCACATGAGGCCTGGGAGCCAGAGGTACTTAGAAGTGTCAGAGGTACCTGGAAGGCCAGAGGTGGCCTGGAAGTGCCTGAGGTACCTGGGGAGGTGGGCATCAGAGTGCTGGGAGGTACCTGGGAGCTGGAGTGGTGGCCTGGGAAACAGGGTACCTGGGAGTGTCTTGAGGTAAACCTGGGAGCATCTGAGGTACAGGAGTGTTTAGAGGTGTACCTGGGAGTGTCAGAGGACACCCAGACATCAGAGGTGTACATGGAGGTCTGAGGTACCTGAAGTGTCAGAGGTGTACCCAGGAGTATCAGAGGTGTACCTGGGAGGTCAGGGGTGTACCTGGAGGTCAGAGGAACCAGGAGTGTCAGAGGAGTACCTGGGAGGCCAGGGGTGTACCTGGGAGAATGGAGATGTACCTGGGAGACCGGAGGTACCAGGGAGCAGCCGGAGGTACCTGGGAGTGTCGGGAGTACCTGACAGTGCAGAGTAGATGAACCTAGCCAGTGTTAGAGGTGTACCTGGGAGGTTGGGGAGGTGTACCTGGGAGTGCCAGTGTACCTGGGAGTGTCAGGGTGTAACTGGGAGTGTTTGAGTAACTGGGAGGTCAAGGCACTGGAGCAATCAGGAGGTGTACCTGGGAGGTCAGGGGTGTACCTGGGACTGTCAGGGTGTACCTGGAAGTGTCAGGGTGTACGTGTGAATATCATGGTGTATCTGGGAGTGTCAGGAGGCACCTGGCAGTGTCAGAGATGTACCTGGCAGCTAGAGGTGACCTAGAGGCCTGAGGTGTACCTGGCAGTGTCGTGGAGGTGTACCTGGAGAGTCAGAGGTGTACCTGGGAGTATCAGAGATGTACTGAGTAAGCCGGGTAGTACCTGGGAGTGTCTGAGGTACTGAGAGTGTCAGAGGTACCTGGGAGGTCTGAGGTGCACCTGGGAGTGCCAGAGGTGTACCTGGGAGTGTGAAAGGTACCTGGGAGTGTCAGAGGTGTACCTGGGAGTCAGAGGAGTACCTGGAGCATCAGAGAGTACCTGGGAGTGGCAGAGGAGTACCTCGGAGGTGAGAGGTGTACCTGGGAGCACTGGGGGAAGCCTGGGAGGTCAGAGGTGTACCTGAAGTGCTCAGAAATGTACCTGGGAGTGTCTGAGGTACCTGAGTGCCAGAGGTGTACCTGGGAGAGTCAGAGAAAACAGGAGGTCAGGTGTGTACCTGGGAGTGCACAGAGTGCACCTTGGAGCGTCAGGAGGTACCTGGGAGTATCGGAGGTTTACCTGTAGTCAGAGGTAACATGAGCTGCAGAGGCACGCCGAAAAAAAGGTGTACTTGGCAGTGTCAGAGGTGTACCTGGAGCAATGAGGTACCTCTGAGTGTCAGAGATGCACTGGGAGGTCAGAGGTGAAACCAGGAGTGCCAGAGGAGTACCTGTGAGTGTCAGAGTGGTCCCTGGGATTATCGGAGGTGTACCTGGGAGCACGGGAGGTGTGCAAATGGGAGTGTCAGAGTGTACCTGGGAGCGTCAGGGGTACCTGGCAGAGTATGGGCACCTGGGGTAGTCAGAGGTGTACCTGGCAGCAGGCCTGGAGCGCCTGAGGTGCCTAGGAGTGCCAGAGTTGTACCTGGGAGATTGGAGGTACCTGGGAGTGCCAGGAGGCACCTGGGAGTGCTCAGGTGTGACCAGGAGGGTCAGAGTTGTACCTGGGGTGTCAGAAGTGGCACTGTGGGAGCAGCCAGAAGTGAACCTGGGAGGTCATGGTGTGCACCTGAAAGTGTCAGCTGTGCACCAGGGAGTGCCAGAGGTACCTGGGAGGCCAGAGGCACCTGGGAGTGCCAGGTGGTGCACCTGGGATGTCAGGAGGTACCATGAGTGCAGAGAGAGCACTGGGAGGTCAGAGGTGTACCTGGGAGCACGATGTGTCCATGGGAGGCCAGAGGTGTACCTGGGGTGCCAGAAGAGCAAGAAGGCTGAGAGTACGAGTGTCAGGTACCCAGAAGGCCAGGAGCAATACCGGAGGTGTCAGAGGTGTACCAGGAAGGCCTGAGGTGTACCTGGGAGTGTCAGAGGGACCTGGGAGCAAGCAAGGGGTGTACCTGGGAGTGTCAGAGGTGTACCTGGAGCAAGTCAGGTGTACCCAGAAGTGTCAGAGGTGCACCTGGAAGTGTCAGGGGTGCAATGGGAGCCAGGAGGTGAACCAGGGAGGCCAGAGGAGCACCTGGGAGGTTGGGTGTACCTGGGAGCACAGATGTACCTGCAGACTGGAGGTGTACCAGGAGCAAGGATGTGTACCCCAGAGAGTCAGAGGTACCTGGGAGTGTCAGAGGCACCTGGACAGCAAGCCAGATGCACTGCCAAAGTCAGAGGCACCTGCGAGTGTCAGAGGTACCTGGGAGGCCAGAGGTGTACCTGGGAGAGCTGGAGGGAACTGGGAGTGTCGGAGGTAACTGGGAGTGTCAGAGTTGTACCTGGAGTGTCAGAGGAAATGGGAGGTCAGGGTGCACCAGACCTGTCAGGTCACCAGAGGTCAGAGTGTACCCAGAATATCTCAGTGTATCTGGGGAGCGTCAGAGGAAAATTGCAGCGCCAGAGAACCTGGCAGTGTTAGAGGTACCCAGGAGCATCTGAGTACCTGGCAGGTCGGAGGCACCTGGAGTGTCAGGTGTGTAACCACATCAGAGAAACCTGGAGGCCAGGAGAGTACCTGGGAGAGTCTCGAGGTGTACGGAGGCAGAGTTTATCTGAGCACCCGAGGCACCTGGGAGGTCATGGAGTACCTGGGAGGAGAGTTGTACCTGGGAGGTTGGGATGACCTGACGGAGAGCACCTGGGACATCAGAGGAGAACTGGAGGCAGAGGTACCTGGGAGGCCAGAGGCACCGGGAGTGCCAGTGGTCACCTGGGAGGTCAGAGGTAACGAAATCGGAGGTAAAACCAAGTGCTCAGAATGTTCCTGGGAGGCCCTGAGGCACCTGGGAGGCCAGAGGTGTACCTGTGAGAATCAGAGGTACCTGGAGGTCATAAAATCCTGGGAGCGGTCGGTGCAACCTGGGACGTCAGAAGAGAAACTGAGCACCGGAGGCTCACCTGGGTGTGTCAGCAGGCACCAGAAAAGCCAGAGGTACCTGAAAAACCTGAAAAGGCAACTGTAAGAACCCTGGGAGTGCCTGAGGTACCAGAGGCCAGGTGTACACGGGAGAATCAGAGGTCACCTGGGAGGTCATGGAGTGTCAGAGGCACCTGCCAGTGTCAAAGGTACACCAGCAAAGCCAGAGGTACAGAGCAGCTGAGGTGCACCAGGAGCACAGAGGTGCACGGGAGGTCAGGGTGAACCAGAGAGCCAGAGGAGTACCCAGAGTCTCAGAGGTGTACCTGGAGCATCGGAGGTGCACCTGAGCACGGAGGTGTAACAGAGCATCAGAGGCACCTGGGAGGTCAGGTGTACATGGAGTGTCAGTGTACCTGCAGCAAGGAAGGTGCACCTGGAGTGTCTGAGGTAACATGGAGTGCCAACACCTGGAGTGTCTGAGGCACCTGGGAGGCCAGAGATGTACCCGGGAGCAAGCCAGAGGCACCTGGGAGTGCCAGAGGCACCCGGGAGGTCAGGCACCACGGAGTGCAGAGTTGTACCCAAAAGCCAGAGTGCACCTGGGAGGCCAGAGGCACCTTGAGGTCAGGCACCAATGCTGGGAAAATGGTACAGAGGACCTGGAGTGTCAGAGGCACCTGGGAGCAGGAGAGTGGTGCACCTGGACAAGTCAGGTGTACCAGTGAGTGTCAGAGGAGTACCTGGGAGCCACAAGGTGTACCTGGGGATTTGTACCCCATGGGAGTGCAGAGGCACCTGGGGTGTCAGAAGAGCACGGGAGCCAGAGGAGCACCTGAGTACTGCAGGTGCACGAGAAGTGTCTGGAGGGCCTCAAAGGCCAGAGGTGTACCTGGAAGTGTCTGAGGTGTACCTGGAGTCTCAGGACCTGGGAGTCCAGGGGTGTTCCTGGGAGGCCAGAGGTACTGGGAGTACCCGAGGAACCAGAACTGTCAGAGGCACCAAAGCAAGCCAGAAGTGTACCTAACCTGAGGAAGCCGGAGGCAGAAGGACCCAGAGGCCAGGTGGTACCTGGGACAGACCTGGGAGAGCCTAAGGAAACCTGGAGGCCTGAGGTACCTGGAGGTCTTGAGGTAAAATGGGATGTCAGAGAAAACTGGACACAGAGAGTACCTGAAGCACTCAGAGAGCACCTGGGAGGTCAGGAGGTGTACCTGGAGGTCACAGAGGCCTTGGAGTGTCAAGCAGGTGTACCAGAGGCCAGAGGCACCTGGAGCAAGCGTACCTGAGCCAGTACCTGGGAGGCCCAAGGTACCTGGAAACCTGAGGACCTGGGAGTGTCTGAAAATGGAGGTCAGAGGTGCACCGGAGTTTCAGAGGAGACCTGGGACACCAGGAGCACCTGGAAGCCCAGTGACCTTGGAAAGCCACAGGCACAGGAGAGTCAGAGGTCACCTGGGAGCAACACCGGGAGTCCAGAGAAACCAGGAGTGTCATGGGTACCAGGGAGTACCTGGAGACCCGGGAGGTACCTGGAGGAAACGGAGGTACCTGGGAAGCCAGAGGTGTACCTGAAAGTGTACCTGGGAGTGACTGAGGCACCTGGGAGGTCAGACGTAGCTGGGAGTGCAGAGGAACCAGGAGGCCAAGAGAGAACCTGGGAGTGTCAGAGGTATACCTGGGAGTAACGAGGTACCAGGCCCGAGACCTGGGAGGCCAGACGCAGTACCCAGAAAAGCCAGAGTGGACCTGGATTGCTGGGTAAAACTAAGAAGGTCAACCAGGAGTTTAAAAGTTGTACCAAAGCCAGAGGTGTACCTGGTGTGTCAGAGGTGTACCTTAGCAGTGTCAGAGGTGCACTGTCAGAGGTGCAACTGGCAGTGTCAGAGGTGTACCTGGGAGTGTCCTGAGTGCACCTGGGAGCATCGAAGGTGTACCTGGAGCATCGGAGGTACCAGGAGTTTCAGAGGTGTACCTGGGAGTGCTCAAGGGTGTACCTGGGAGTGTCTGAGGTGTACCTGGGAGTGTCTGAGGTTTACCTGGGAGTGTCAGAGTTGTACCTGGGGTGTCAGAGGTGGTACCTGGTGTGTCAGAGGTGTACCTGGCAGTGTCAGAGGTGTACCTGCCATTGTCAGAGGTGTAACTGACAGTGTCAGAGGTGTACCTGGGAGTGACTGAGGTACCTGGGAGCACAGGATGTACTTGGGAGTGTCAGAGGCGACCAGGAGGTCAGAGAGGTCGGGAGGTCAGAGGTGTACCTGGGAGGTCTGAGGGTACCTGGGGAGCATGAGGTGTACCTGGGAGTGTCAGAGGTGTACCTGGAGTGCCAGAGGTGTACCTGGGAGTGTCTGAGGCACCTGGGAGGTTCCTGAGGTGCACCTGGAGTGTCAAAGATGTACCTGGGCGTGTCAGAGGTGTACCTGGGAGTGCCAGAGGTGTACCTGGAAGTGTCAGGTGTGTACACAGGCAGTGTCAGAATTGTACCTGGGGCATGTCAGAGGTGTACCTGGGAGTGCCAGAGGTGTACTGGGAGTGCTTCAGTGGTGTACCTGGGTGTCAGGTGTGTGTAACCAGGGAGTGTCAAAGGTGTACTCGGAGTGTCAGAGGTGCACCTGGGAGTGTCAGGGAAACCTAGGATGTCAGTGTACCAGTGAGTGTCAGAGAGTACCTGGGAGTGTCGGCGTGTACCTGTGAGTGTCGGATGCGCACATGGGGAGTGTCAAAGGTGCACCAATGCCAGAGGAGCACCTGGGAGCGTCAGAGGAGTACTCTGGAGTGTCAGAGGTGTACCTGGTAGTGTCGGCTGAGGCACTGGGAGTGTCAGAGGTATTTAGAAGTGTCAGAGGTGTAACTGGAAGTCAGAGGTGTACCTGGATGTGTCTGAGGTACCTGGGAGTGTCAGGAGGTGCCTGGGAGTGTCAGGGGTGTACCTGGGAGGTCAGTGGTGGCCCTGGAGTGTCTAAGGTGTACCTGGGAGCAGTCTGAGGTGTACCTGGGAGTGCCTGAGGTGCAACATGGAGTGTCAGAGGTGTACCTGGAGTGTCAGAGGAGCACTTGGGAGCACAGATGTACCTGGGAGTGTCTGGGGTACCTGGGAGTCAGAGGTGTACCTGGGAGCGAAGAGGTGTAACTGGGAGTGTCAGGGGTGTACCTGAGCAAGCCAGAGGTAGACCAGGGAGTGTCAGAGGAGCACCTGGGAGTGTCAGGGGTGTGCCTGGGAGTATCGGAGATGTACTTGGGAGCATCGGAGGTGTACCAGGGAGTGTCGGAGGTGGGGAGTGTCAGAGGTGTACCTGGGAGGTCAGAGGTGTACCTGACAGTGTCAGAAAAACCTGGGAGTGACTGAGATGTACCTGAGATGCCAGAGGTACCTGGGAGTGTCAGAGGTGAACCAGAGTCAGAGGAGTACCGGGAGTGCCAGAGGTGTACCTGGGAGTATCAGGTGTACCTGGGAGTAAGGGAGGGCACTGGGAGGCCAGAGGTGCCTGGGAGTGCAGAGGTGTACCTGGGAGGTTCGAGGTACGAGGCCTGAGGTACCTGGAGTGCTGGGGAGATGTACCTGGGCGTGTCAGAGGCAACTGGGAGTGCCAGAGGTGTACCTAGGAGTGTCAGCGGTACCCTGGAGTGTCAGGTCTGTACCAGGAGTGTCAGAGTTGTACCTGGGCAAGTCAGAGTGCACCTGGGAGTGCCAGGAGGTGCACCTGGGAGTGCTCAGGTGTGTACCAGGCAGTGTCAGAGCTGGGGCCTGGGGTGTCAGGTGTACCTGGGAGGCCAGAGGTGTACCTGGGAGTGTCAGAGGTGTACCAGGAAGTGCAGGTGTACCAGGGGAGTGGCAGAGGTGACCTGGGAGGTCAGAGGTGCACCTGGGAGGCCGAGGTGGCCTGGGATGTCAGGAGGTACCAGGAATGTCAGAGGAGTACCTGGGAGTGTCAAGGAGGTGAAACTGGGAGGCCAGAGATGTGCACATGGGAGTGTCAGAGGTGCACCTGGGTAAAAGAGGAGTACCTACACCAGAGTACTGGAGAGTCAGAGGCACCTGATAAAATCATTGGTGCCCTGGGAGGACAGAGGAAAATTTAGAAGAGTCAGAGGTACCTGGAAGTCCCAGAGGCACCTGGAAGCTGTCTGAGGCACCTGGACATCAGAGGTGCACCTGGGATTGTCAGGGTTGTAACCCGGAGCTGGGCAGGTCACCTGGGAGCAAGCTCAAAGGACCCGGGAGGTCTGAGGCAAAACTTGGAGGCGGAGACACCTGGGAGCATCAGAGGAGCACCCTGGAGTGTCAAGTGCACCTGGGAGTGCATTGGCTTACCTGGAGTGTCAGAGGCACCTGGAAGAGTCGGAGGTGCACCCAAAATGTCAGAAAATGTACCTGGAGGCCTGAGGCACCTGGGAGCAACAGAGGTACCTACGAGTGTCTGGGAGGTGTACCTGGGAGGTCAGGGGTGTACCTAGGAGGCAAGCAGACGAACCAGAGGTCAGAGAGAACCTGGGAGTGCCAGGTGTGCAACTGGAGCGTCTAGGTGCAACTGGGAGCACAAAGCACCCAGAGATGCCAGGAGGTGCACCAGGAGCGTCAGCAGGCACCTGGGATCAGAGGTGCACCTGAAGTCTCAGAGGCAACCATGTCTGAGGCACCTGGGAGTGTCAGAGGCAACTGGGAGGCAGGGGTGTACCTGGAGGTCATGGGCACCTGGGAGTGTCGAAGGTGCACCTGGGAGTGTCTGAGGCACCTGGGACTGCGAGGTGCACACAGGAGTCAGAGGTACCTGGGAGGGAGAGCACCTGGGACATCACAGAGCAACCTGGAGCAACAGAGGTACCTGGGAGGTCAGAGGTGTACCTTGGAGTGTTAGTGGTCACCTGGGTGTGTCATTGCGTAACCTGGGAGGTCAGAGGTACCTGGAAGTGTCGGAGGTGTACCTGAAGGTCAGAAAATCACCTGAGAGTGTCTGAGGCATACCTGGGAGAGTCAGAGGTGCACCTGGAGGCCAGGGGTGTCACCTGGGAGGTCAGAGAAACCAGAGCACAAGCGAGTACCTGGGACAGGTTAAAATGGGAGCACGGAGGACTCAGAGTGCCAGAGGTGTACCTGCAGTGTCAGAGATGCACTGGAAAAACAAGAGGTACCTGAGTGTCTGGTGTACCTGGGAGCCGGAGGTACCTGGGAGTGTACCAGCACGGAGGTGTACCTGGGAGATCGGACGGTACCTGGGAGAGCTTGAGGCTTACCCGGGAGGCCCAGAGGTACCTGGAGCAAGCCAGAGGTGTACCTAGCAATACGTAACCGAAACTTAGCACAATGA
>NW_024751240.1:0-7120 GCF_018991925.1 Homarus americanus
GATATCTTATTGGAAACGTCTCATAGAGAATATATTCAAGATCATTAGCGTATCAAATTCATTCATGGGCAGTTGCTTCAAGTATATAAGGGATTCATTCGTCCTAACTTGGAGTACTGCTCTCATATCTGGGGTGGCTCTTCTTCTGTCCAACTGTTAGATAGGGTGAAATCAAAGGCATTTCGTCTTATTAACTCTCCTTTAGTTGACAATCTTTCTTCCCTTTCTCTTCGCTGCAATTTTGCTTTACTCTCTCTCTTTTACAGGTACTTTAACGGGCAATGTTCGGTGGATTTGGCATCTTGTGTACCGCCGGCAAGGCCGTGGGCTCGTAACACACGTCTTGCCCGCGGTGCCCACCGTTTCTGTGTGGATGTCGGTCACAATAGAATAACCCGTTATAGTACATCCTTCTTTCTTCACACAGCCAAACTGTGGAATGCTCTGCCTTCTTCTGTGTTCCCTTACTCATACAATCGTTCTCACTTCAAAAAGCTGGTTTTCCATCATTTTCGTGGTGTAGATTAATATAATATTTTTCTCTTCTATTTTTAATTTATTTTTACCCTTATTTTTTCACACCCCGGGCCCTGTTGTTGGTCAATGACCTGTGCCTGGGTGGGCTATTCCCCGGAAAAAAAAAATCATCTCTCTAACACAAATAGAAGTTTACAATGAATGCTGTGAGGGAGAGGGGGAAGGTCCATTGGAGGATAAATGTGACTGCGCTACTCCCCCCCCCTCCCCCCCCCCAAGGGATTGCCCCACTGATTATTTGTCACCATCCATACTGTACTGCCTCATTCATGATACAATATGTTTATTTGTTTTCATTAACTAGTAAAGATACGCTACTGTAATAATCTGTGCATATTAATACCTGTACCCATAATATACAATACAGTACAATACTCTGTATATACCTCATAAGGAAAAAAATAATGACATGCAAGACATCTTCAAGTCATAAGACCCAACAATCCCCCACCCAACACTGGGTGACCTGACACTGCATCAGGTCAGGTTAGTAATATGACCCAATAATCTCCCACCCATCTCCCACCCAATCTCCATCACAAGTGCTAAGACATGATTGAAGTATGTATTACAGTTAATTGAGTGAAGTGTCTGCCTACTCTAGGCTAAAGATGACAGATCTGCTGGTAAGTACAATATATACAGTAGTATACATTATTATATTAACATTATGAACAATATTGTACAGTGGTGTTTGCGTAAATAATTACAGCTCCTACGAGTTGTAACCCATAGCTCAATTCACTTGTATTATACAGTCGGCCCTTAACATACGCGGGTTTCTAATACACGGATTTGCAAATACGAGGATTGCCCCGCCGGAGGAATATTCTGTACATTGAAGTAATTGAAGTACATTCAAATCGCGCGCCATTCAACTCGCGCGCGGCACCGAACACGGGACACCGCCCGCTCCCTCAACTTCACACACACACAGTCAGTCTCGCTGTAACCACGCTTGTGTTGACATCAGCATTGTAGTTGCAAAAATATTACATTTCCGTGAATGTATTATATCAAGCACAGTATGAACAGAATATCACAAATATAAGAGTATTTTAACCGAAAACTACTAAAAAAACGAGTAACATATATTGAACATCGGAAGGCTAGGTAAAGTCTTTTGTTTTCATGTAGTTCATCCTAATTTACATTGAAATGCATTACATTTCAGCAAAACTACTATTTATTTCTGAGAATATGGAAATGTAATATTTTGCTGAAATGACGTACATATTACAATGGAAAGTGACGAAAGCAATGACTTGCTTTCTTTCGTTCAAAAGATGTTACCGTAATCGCAACAGTTTTTTTAACTGAAAACCATTCGAAAAGCGATTATGGTAACATCTTTTGAACGAAAGAAAGCGAAAGTCATTGTTTTTGTCACTTTCCACTGTAATACGTACGTCATTTCAGCTAAAATATTACATTTCCGTGAATGTAGTATATCAAGCACAGTATGAATATAATATCATTGTAATATACAGGTAGTTCTGCTATAACGCGATAATTGTGTTCTTGTAAAATATCGTGTTATAGAAAATCGCGTAATAGAAATAACAGGGCTTATGGAGAAAATAGGGTTAGGTGCAGATTACTCGAAATCGAAAAAATTTAGTAGTTAGCCTAACACAAAGGATAGCACAGTCTAAATAAATGTTACATTCATATCTAATAATGAAATCATACAGTAAATGTAACACTTTACTTGATGGGGGAGAAGGGTGATTTTGAGGTTGATAAAATCGAGCTTCTCTTCAAGTGTTATATCCTTTCTTTTACGATCATCACCGGGAATTCTATCACCAGAACGCTTCTTGTTGATATTCTTCTTTACTATATTCACAGTTAATACAGTGGGGTATGCTATAACGAACGGATTCTACTACGAATATTCCTATAACGAACGGTTTTACCTATAAAATTGAGAATGCTATAACGAACGAAACTCCTACAACGAACATTATTTAATTTTTTTTTTCTAATTTATTGTTTTTTTATTACAAATATTAATGATATTCTTTATTTCAGGGGTTTAGATGCATATTTATGCACTTTTTTACAATTTTTACAATTTTATATTATATTTTTCAGTGTTAAGTGGTTGTATTTGGGGGCCTGGAACGGATTAATCCTATAACGAACGAATGCTATAACGAACAAGGTTCTAGAACCAATTAGATTCGTTATAGCATACCCCACTGTACCACAAAATTGGAGAAATAGTAAGCAAAAATCGCGTTATGTCAAACAAGCGTTCGCGTTATACAAATATCGTTCCTAATTCATAAATCGCGTTATACAAATATCGTTCCTAATTCATAAATCGCGTTAGAGCAAATTCGCGTTATCAAAACACGCGTTATAGCAGAACTCACTGTAACAGTATTTTAACCGAAAACTATGAAAAAACGAGTAACATCTCTTGAACATTGGAAGGTTAGGTAAAGTCTTTTGTTTTCGTCATGTATTTTATCCTATTTTACATTGAAATACATCACGTTTCAGCAAAACTACTATTTATTTCTGAGAATATATTCATTCAGGCACAGTTTAGGTAAAATATACGTGTGATGTAACATTTTTTTAATTGAAAACGATTCGAAAAACACGTACCCTCTAGCCCTGTTCAAGGAGAAGACTGGGAGGAGCTGTTTGGTGCTTAAGAAGATGACAAGGAAAATGATTTTGATGGATTTCAATGAAAATATTCAGAAAGACCCTGGCACTGTCAAGGAAAGTGGCTGCTGAAGGCTTCCGGGACATGGCAGAGGACGAGATTAGGGAGCTAATAAAAGAGCACGACACTGAGCTGACCGAGGAGGATCTACAGGAGTTAGTAGACTCAGGCAAGGAAGAGGAAGCGAAAGGGAAAGAGGATGAGGAAGAGCACCAAGAAAAACGTTGGAGAAGTTGGGGGAGATGACCAGGAATATTGAGGCACTGAAAAACCTGGCCTATAGTATGGACCCCTCCATGGTGCGTGCCCTGAAATTCATGCGAGAGATGGATGACGTTTTCGCTCCATACAAAAACATCATGGAAGAAATGAAAGAAAGAGACGACAACTCCCCATCACCATGTTCTTTGATCGCCGAAGGAGAGACTTAACACCATCAATCACTGGCGGCAGTGAGGAAGCAGCTGAATCCACCGTCGCCCCCACTTCACCACCCGTTATGGAATTGAGTGACGATGAGCCCGATGACCCCTGTCCTGTCGCCGAGGATAGGTACTGTACAGTAAAGTGAAATTTTTATCTCTTTTTTTTTAATAGCTTTTCTTGCCATGTTTATTGTTTGTAAAAATGCACAGCACAGTACAGTTCAGTACTGTACATAGGAAGTGGAGGTGCAGTTATTCACAAAATATTTGTGTTCGTTGTCGGCAGTAGTGACGGGGAGGAGGCAGAGGGGGTGGAGGAGGCAGAGGGGGTGGAGGAGGCAGAGGAGGTGGAGGAGGTGAGGAGGGAGCGAGTTGGGAGGAGTGGTGACCTTGGACGCGGAAGCAGGGACGAGTGGAGATGCCAGCCAGTACATTACGGGTGTATTAATTGTTTTTATAGCTCTTTTTGTATTTTAATATTAAATACTGTACATTACGTTTCAACAAAACTACCATTTATTTCTGAGAACATGGAAATGTAATATTTTTGCTGAAATGATGTACGTATTACAGTGGAAAGTGGGATAAAATTGTGACGAAAGGAATGACTCTCTTTCGTTCAAAAGATGTTATCGTAATCGCTTTGAATGGTTTTCAGTTGTGGGATTATAAGGCTAATGATAGGATAGAATATTATTGTAATACAATACAGGTACAACAGTTTTTTAATTGAAAACCATTCGAAAAGCGAATACGGTGAAATCTTTTGAATAACGAAATAAAGCGAAAGTCATTGTTTTCGTCTTTCCACTGTAATATGTACATCATTCCAGCAAAAATATTATATTTCCATATTTATTTCTGAGAATACCTATATTCATTCAGTCACAGTTAAGGTAAAATATACTTGTGATGTTATATTTTAATGAAAATACCAGGTATTTAGAAATACGGTATCGTAGTTTTCTTTTGTTTCAAATTTAATTAACAAAGATTGATGTTTCAAATGTAATGAACAAAAATTTATGTACAGAACATGTTGTACCTCTGTAGTCCGGCATTCTGTGGTCCGGAACGATTTTAGTTTGTCCAATAGGTAGATACGCAGCTTTTTTTTTTTTTTTTCACTTATCTGAATTATTATTACAGGAGTATTAAATTTTTGCCCCTCAGGCCCCAATGTGGGTTAGTGCCGCGGGAAATTAAGGTTTGTTTACATCCGGCAGTTCGGCTGCTCTCTCTCTCTGCTTGTCTGTACAGAGTACAACATTTAACCCTTCAATATATATGAGCAGTAAATAAGTGTTGCTTTCATATTCTTATGTAGAGTAATGACGATATGTTTTCACATGTGCGCACTTACATACGCGCAGTCTCACATTTTTTTTAACATTAATGGTTAGCTACTTCTATTGTTCCATTTATTAACATTAAATAACATTACAGGTACTTCAAACAACCATATTATTCTTTTACATTAATTTTACTACAGCTAAAATCAGGGTCTTATTTACTTCAGTTTTATATGTAGAACCAATCAGTCACTGGTTTTGTAAGCTTTAACATAAACAATGCCGGCAGCCGTCTCGTCTTCTCTAATATTCCACGTATTATTAATAAATTGTATTGTTAATTTTGCACACAAACATTAATTCAATAAAAAAGACATTCAGTAATAAACAATAATGAATCTTTTGTACATAAGAGAAATGACGCTGTTTACACGATTATGCACGTCGTCTGCACGTTGGCGGGCTGTTCAAACCCGTCGAAATTCAAGTTTCCGCCGTCAAAATTTGTATTTATTTATTTTTTTGTGTTCCAATAAAATACGTTAAGAATTAAAAACTCGCGAAATTTGAGAAGCTACTATACGACATTTAACCCTTCAATATGTCTTCAAAGAGACCATGATGCAGAGAAAGTGGTGCTAGTGCTTCCAAGCATAAGCACAAGTCACTATCTATCCACGAAAAGGGTGAATTTCCATGGTCCGGCACCGGTCAGGTTCCGAGGTTGCCGGACTAGAGAGGTACAACCTGTATCTATAAATAAAATTTAAAAAATAAATACTTTATGTTTTACATCGTCCTGTGCATACCATACCATGCATTTGGCTACTTTGGGCTTACTATGATGACGCAAGAGATCTGCCCTAGCAACTGTACCGACACTCACAGCTGGTGGTGTGTTGGTGTGTCATTTCCATTGTTTACTGGTAGTTACTGGTAAATATTTTTCAACCTAACGAAACTATTACCCGTTTAGAGGTCGACCCCCAATTTTTTGCCAAATAATTTGGTCTTAAAAACTTGAACTACACACAGGTATATACGGTAAATAAGGACATGGGGGGGGACCAGGTTTTTTTTTTTTTTTGGAAGGGGGTGGAGGGCCAGCACATATACGAGGATTTTTAACATCCACGGGTATCTCTGTTACGTCACCCCCGTGTATGTTAAGGGCCGACTGTATAGAGCTTTTTTTTCTTTTGTTTTTTAATATATTTATTTAACCAAACTTTTAGATAAAGTATTCAGGATAATTTTTATAAAAAAAATGGTGCCTAACGAAATTATAACTGATTTAATTGACTCTGGTATCAACATTTCCTATGTTTTTTATATAAAATAATGGAATTCCCATCACTATATCATATCAAAATATTTCGTTTAAGGATATATTATTGGAAACGTCTTGTAGAGAATTTATTAAGGATCATTATGGTATCAAATTCATCTCCCTATCACAATTAGCCACTCTTGAGTGAGGAGGATGGAGGGGGTGTTATTCCCAAAAAGTTATCTGCCAACAACTCTCTCTCACTTGCGCCTGTGCCTTGCGCCACGCCCGCCTGCCTTGCGCCTGCCTTGCACACACACACACACACACACACACACACACACACACACACACACACACACACACACACACACAGTGAGGTCCCAGGTACCCAGTGATAACGGCCCATGAGACCCAACTACCAGCGATGTGTTAATCCGTCTACGATAGGAAGGCCTGGGACCACACCTCACTCATAGAACACCGTCTGTGAGGGAACTACTACACCACGTGAGGCCCCTCATAACACCATCTGTGAGGGAATTACTACACCACGTGAGGCCCCTCATAACACCATCTGTGAGGGAATTACTACACCACGTGAGGCCCCGCTTCATCTCGGCAGGGAACTACTACACCACGTGAGGCCCCTCCTAACACCATCTGGGAGGGAGTTACTACACTACGTTTTTGCTGTTCAACACCTACATTAATCTGTATGTTCACTGTATGTTCCTTTACCTTTCTCTAATGAAGGCTTTTGTTAAACCACCAATGTATGTAATAAGTCATTTATGCCCAATGTATATTTTCAGCCTTCGGGCTGCAGAACTTTTTCAATAAACCGTTAATTATCACACACACACACACACACACACACACACACACACACACACACACACACACACACACA
>NW_024751241.1:0-8012 GCF_018991925.1 Homarus americanus
GTACCTGGGAGTATCGGAGGTGTACCTGGGAGTATCGGAGGTGTACCTGGGAGTGTCAGAGGTGTACCTGGGAGTATCAGAGGTGTACCTGGGAATGTCAGAGGTGTACTTGGGAGTGTCAAGGGTGTAACTGGGAGTCTCGGAGGTGTAACTGGGAATTTGAGAGGTGTACCAGGGAGTGTCAGTCGAGTACATGGGAGTCTCAAAGGTGTACCTGGGAGTATCAGAGTTGTACCTGGGAATATCGGAGGTGTACCTGGGAATATCGAAGGTGTACCTGGGAATGTCAGAGGTGTACCTGGGAGTGTCGGAGGTGTACCTGGGAGTGTCACAGGAGTACCTGGGATTGTCAGAGGTGTACCTAGCAGTGTCAGAGGTGTACCTTGGAGTGTCAGAGATGTACCTGGGTGTGTCAGAGGTGTATCTGGGAGTGTCGGACGTGTCCCTGGGAGTGTCAGAGGTGTATCTGGGAGTCTCTGAGGTGAACCAGGGAGTGTCAGTGGAGTACCTGGGAGTGTCAGAGGTATTCCTGGGAGTATCGAGGTATACCTGGGAGTGTCAGAGGTGTACCTGGGAGTGTCAGGGGTATAACTGTGAGTCTCGGAGGTGTAACTGGGAATGTCAGAGGTGTACCAGGGAGTGTCAGTGGAGGACATGGGAGTCTCAAAGGTGTACCTGGGAGTATCAGAGGTGTACCTGGGAATATCGGAGGTGTACCTGGGCATATCGGAGGTGTACCTGGGAGTGTCGGAGGTGTACCTGGGAGTGTCGGACGTGTACCTGGCAGTGTCTGAGGTGTACCTGGCAGTGTGTGAGGTGTACCTGACAGTGTCAGCGGTGTACCTTGGAGTGTCAGCGGCATACCTGGGAGTGTTAGACGTGTATCAGGGAGTGACAGAGGAGTACCTAGTAGTGTTAGAGGTGTACCTGGGAGTGTCAGAGGTGTACCTGGGAGTGTCGGAGGTGTACATGGGAGTGTAAGAAGTATACCTGGGAGTGTCGGAGGTGTACCTGGGAGTGTCGGAGGTGTACCTGGGAGTGTCAGAGGTGTACTTGGGAGTTTCAGAGGTGTACCTGGGAGTGTCAGAGGTGTACCTGGACGTCTCAGAGGTGAACCTGGGAGTGTCACAGGTACCTCGGATTGTCAGAGGTGTACCTGGCAGTGTCAGCGGTGCACCTGGGGAAAGGAGAGGCGCAGCCTGGGAATGTCGGAGGTGTACTTGGGAGTGTCGGAGGTGGACCTGTCAGTGTCAGCGGTGTACCTGGGAGTGTCAGAGGTGTACCAGGGAATGTCAGTGGAGCACCTGGGAGTGTCAAAGGTGTACCTGGGAGTATTAGAGGTGTACCTGGGAGTGTCCTAGGTGTACCTGGGAGTGTCAGAAGTGTACCTGGGAGTGTCGGAAGAGTGCCTGGGAGTGTAAGAAGTGTACCTGGGAGTGTCGGAGGTGTACCTGGGAGTGTCGGAGGTGTACCTGGGAGTGTCAGAGGTTTACTTGGGAGTGTCAGAGGTGTACCTGGGAGTGTCAGCGGTTTACCTGGGAGTGTCTGAGGTGTAAGTGGGAGTGTCAGAGGTGTGCCTGGGAGTGTCAGAGGTGCACTTGGGAGTGTCTGAGGTGGACCTGGCAGTGTCTGAGGTGTACCTGGCAGTATCGGAGGTGTACCTGGGAGTATCAGAGGTGTACCTCGGAGTATCAGAGGAGTACCTGGGATTGTCAGAGGTGTTCCTGGGAGTGTCAGGGGTGTAACTGGAAGTCTCGGAGGTGTAACTGGGAATGTCAGAGGTGTACCATGGAGTGTCAGTGGAGTACCTGGGAGTCTCAAAGGTGTACCTGGGAGTATCAGAGGTGTACCTGGGAGTGTCAGAGGTGTACCTGGGAATGTCAGAGGTATACCAGGGAGTGTCAGTGAAGTAACTGGGAGTCTCAAAGGTGTACCTGGGAATATCGGAGGTGTACCAGGGAGTGTCAGTGGAGTACCTGGGAGTCTCAAATGTGTACCTGGGAGTATCAGAGGTATAACTGGGAATATCGGAGGTGTACCTGGGAATATCGGAGGTGTACCTGGGAGTGTCAGAGGTGTACCTGGGAGTGTCAAAGGTGTACCAGGGAGTGTCAGAGGAATACCTAGGAGTGTCAGAGGTGTACCTGGGAGTGTCAGAGGTGTACCTAGGAGTATCGGAGGTTTACCTGGACGTGTCAGAGTTGTACGTGGGAGTGTCGGAGGCGGACCTAGGAGTGTCAAAGGTGTATCTGGGAGTATCAGAGGTGTACCTGGGGGTGTCAGAGGTGTACCTGGGAATGTCAGAGGTATACCAGGGAGTGTCAGTGAAGTAACTGGGAGTCTCAAAGGTGTACCTGGGAGTATCGGAGGTGTACCTGGGATTATCGGAGGTGTACCTGGGAATATCGGAGGTGTACCAGGGAGTGTCAGAGGTGTACCTGGACGTCTTAGAGGTGAACCTGATAGTGTTACAGGTACCTCGGATTGTCAGAGGTGTACCTGGCAGTGTCAGCGGTGCACCTGGGTGTGTTAGAGGTGTATCAGTGAGTGTCAGAGGTGTACCAGGGAGTGTCAGTGAAGTAACTGGGAGTCTCAAAGGTGTACCTGGGAGTATCGGAGGTGTACCTGGGAATATCGGAGGTGCACCTGGGAATATCGGAGGTGTATCAGGGAGTTTCAGTGGAGTACCTGGGAGTCTCAAACGTGTACCTGGGAGTATCAGAGGTATAACTGGGAATATCGGAGGTGTACCTGGGAATATCGGAGGTGTACCTGAGAGTGTCAGAGGTGTACCTGGGAGCGTCAGAGGTGTACCTGGGAGTGTCACAGGTACCTCGGATTGTCAGAGGTGTACCTGGCAGTGTCAGCGGTGCACCTGGGTGTGTTAGAGGTGTATCAGGGAGTGTTAGAGGTGTACCTGGGAAGGTCAGAGGTGTACCTGGGAGTGTCAGAGGTGTACCTGGGAGTGTCAGAAGTGTACCTGGGAGAGTCAGAGGTGTACCTGGGAGTGTCAGAGATGTACCTGGGAGTGTCAGAGGTGTATCTGGGAGTGTCGGACGTGTACCTGGGAGTGTCAGAAGTGTACCAGGGAATGTAAGTGGAGTACCTGGGATTGTCAGAGGAGTACCAAGGAGTGTCAGAGGAATACCTAGGAGTGTCAGAGGTGTTCCTGGGAGTGTCAGAGGTGTACCTAGGAGTATCGGAGGTTTACCTGGGAGTGTCAGGGTTGTACCTGGGAGTGTCGGAGGCGGACCTGGGAGTGTCAGAGGTGTTCCTGGGAGTATCAGAGGTGTACTTGGGAGTATCGGAGGTGTACCTGGGAGTGTCTGAGGTATACCAGGGAGTGTCAGAGGAATACCTAGGTGTGTCAGATGTGTACCTGGGAGTGTCAGAGTTGTACCTGGGAGTCTCAGAGGTGAACGAGAGAGTGTCAGAGGAGTACCTAGGAGCGTCAGAGGTGTACTTGGGAGTGTCAGAGGTGTACTTGGGAGTATCGGAGGTGTACCTGGGAGTGTCAGAGGTGTACCTGGGAGTGTCAGAGGTGTACCTGGGTGTGTCAGAGATGTTCCTGGGAGTGTCAGAGGTGTATCTGGGAGTGTTGGACGTGTACCTGGGAGTGTGGGGTGTTCAGGGGAATGTCAGTGGAGTGCCTGGGAGTGTCAGAGGTGTTCCTGGGAGTATCAGAGGTGCACCTGTGAGTTTCAGAGGTGTACCTGGGAATGTCAGAGGTATACCAGGGAGTGTCAGTGAAGTACCTGGGAGTCTCAATGGTGTACCTGGGATTATCGGAGGTGTACCTGGGAATGTCGGAGGTGTACCTGGGAATATCGGAGGTGTACCAGGGAGTGTCAGAGGAGTACCTGGAAGTGTCAGAGGTGTACCTGGGAGTATCGGAGGTGTGCCTGGGAGTATCGGGGGTGTACCTGGGAGTGTCAGAGGTGTACCTGGGAACTGTGTCCTAAGAATTGTACCTGGGGTGTGTCAAGAAATGCACCTCGGACTGTCGTGGGAGTGGCGTATCTGGGAGTGTCGGACGTGTACCTAGGAGTGTCAGAGGTGTACCTGGGGAACATATCAGAGTGTACCTGGGAGTGTCAGAGGTGTACATAGGAATGTCAGAGGTATACCAGGGGTGTCAGTGAAGTAACTGGGAGTCTCAAGGTGTACCTGGAATATCAGGTGTACCTGGGAATATCGGAGGTGTACCAGAATATCGGAGGTGTACCAGGGAGTGTCAGAAGTGTGCCTGGACGTCTCAGAGGGTGAACCAGGGGTGTCAGAAGAGAGTACCAAGTGTCAGGGGTGTACCTGGGAGTATCGGAGGTGTACCTGGGAGTATTGGAGGTGTACCTGGGAGTGTCAGAGGTGTACCTGGGAGTATCAGAGGTGTACCTGGGAGTGTCAGAGGTGTACTTGGGAGTGTCAAGGGTGTAACTGGGAGTCTCGGAGGTGTAACTGGGAATTTGAGAGGTGTACCAGGGAGTGTCAGTCGAGTACATGGGAGTCTCATAGGTGTACCTAGGAGTATCAGAGTTGTACCTGGGAATATCGGAGGTGTACCTGGGAATATCGGAGGTGTACCTGGGAATGTCAGAGGTGTACCTGGGAGTGTCGGAGGTGTACCTGGGAGTGTCACAGGAGTACCTGGGATTGTCAGAGGTGTATCTGGGAGTGTCGGACGTTTACCTGGGAGTGTCAGAGGTGTACCTGGGAGTATCGGAGGTGTACCTGGGAGTATCGGAGGTGTACCTGGGAATGTCAGAGGTATTCCTGGGAGTATGAGAGGGGTACCTGGGAGTGTCGGAGGTGTACCTGGCAGTGTCTGAGGTGTACCTGGCAGTGTCTGAGGTCTACCTGGCAGTGTCAGCGGTGTACCTGGGAGTGTCAGCGGTGTACCTGGGAGTGTTAGACGTGTATCAGGGAGTGACAGAGGAGTACCTAGTAGTGTTAGAGGTGTACCTGGGAGTGTGAGAAGTGTACCTGGGAGTGTCTGGGGTGTACCTGGGAGTGTCAGAGGTGTACTTGGGAGTGTCAGGGGTGTACCAGGGAATGTCAGTGGAGTACCTGGGAGTGCCAGAGATGTACCTGGGAGTGTCAGAGGTGTACCTGGAAGTGTCTGAGGTGTACCTGGGAGTGTCAGAGGTGTGCCTGGAGTGTCAGAGGTGTACATGGGAGTGTAGAAGTGTACCTGGGGAATGTGGAGGTGTACCTGGGAGTGTCAGAGGTGTACATGGGGTGTCAGAGGTGTACCTGGGGAGTGTCAGCGGTGTGCCTGGAAGTGTCTGGGGTGTACCTGGGGAGTGTCAGGGTGCCTGGGGTGTCAGAGGTGCACTTGGTGTCTGTGGTTTACCTGGCAGTGTCTGAGGTGTTCCTGGCAGTATCGGAGTGTACCCGGGAGTGTCAAAGGTATACCTGGGAGTGTCAGAGGTGTTCCTTGGAGTGTCAGAGGTGTACCTGGGAGTGTCAGAGGTGTACCTGGGAGTGACAGCGGTGTACCTGGGAGTGTCGGAGGTGTTCCTGGGAGTGTGAGAAGTGTACCTAGGAGTGTCGGCGGTGTACCTGGTGTATGTATGCTGGATTATGTATTATGTATGTATATTATGTATGTGCTCCATTTATATTTATTCAGCCTAGCTAGCAGCGTGTGGCAATGTTATTACCATATCCCACATGCTTAATTAATGTGCCTGGCGACGTATGGAAGCTGCTAATGTATCACTTGCCATACGTCGTCTATAGCAGTTGACCAGGAGCCTAGCTAGGGAGGAGTGCTACCCCCCTCTGTGTACATACTCTTATCCAGTAAACCGAACCTACAAAACTATACAGGTGTTTGTGTTCTCTCCTGTATATCGAACTTATTACCCAGAACACCTAACATGGCGCAGTGTGTAGTTTTACTGGATTATTACGAGTGTTTAGTGCAAGTTTGTGGAAAGCCGGCTTATGACTCCCGCCTTTGTGTCAACCCCGCGTCATCCCTCGAAGAATTTCGCAACTTTGAGCAGTGTCAGTGACAGTGATTTTCTGTGAAGTGTTAAGTGCATTGTGTGTTTCGTGCCATTCATGTGTGACCTTGTTCGAAAGGATTCCAAGGTATACGGCATGTTCTGGGCATTTGTGGGGAGTAGAGTTCAGCGCACCCTTCTCTAACCGTTCCCAGAGGGTGACTGAGCTCCTCACTGTCTCCACCCCCCTCCCTCACAGCGCCGCCTCCACCCCCCCTCACAGCTGGGGCGAGACGCTCTGCCTGCCTGGGACACACACACACACACACACACATACATGTACTAACACTTGCTGACCGCGCGGCTTCATTATATATATTTTATATATATAACCTACTTATCTGTGTGTATTTCATTAAATTTTTTGTCTGAAATCTTGTTGATACGACGGGCTGACCGGTCAACACTGATTTAAGACACAGTACACAGATGAAGTAGTTATGTCTCACGCCTTACGTAGCCGTGGACCCAGCGCCTGGATGAGTCAAGCGGATGATAGTCCCCCAGAGATGGATGACCAGGCCGGCCACGACGCTCCAGCTCCCACAACATCGCGCAGCCCTTCACCTCGATATTCAGCGTTGTCCCCAGAGATAATTGCCTTAATGAAGTTTATGAGAGATGAGAGACGCGAGGATGAAGCTCACAGACGTTTGGCGGATGAGCACAGAAGGCAAGCAGAGGCAGAACGAGACCACCAACGGAGAATGGAAGACAGTGCACGGTTCGAAGCTTTGATATCTCGCCTCACTGTTAACCAAGCCCCTGGCTCTAACACTGCCTCGGTACTGACTGGTTCAGATACCTCATCCATGCTTCCTTCACGCCCCCCAGCCCCACCTAAAGCAGCAGCTCAAACACCGCCCATCTTGAAGCCTGATGTGAATTTCCAGACTTTTCGTGAATGGCGGCGACGGTGGACTGATTATTCTACAATGGTGGATTTCCAGAGTTTGTCACAGCCTAAACAACTCATCCAGCTGCGTATGTGCCTGTCCTTGGAAATTCAGCGTGTCTTAGAACATACGCTGCAGGTACCTCCGACCTCTTCGCTGTCTGTAGAGGAGGTACTGGACATTCTACAACGGCACATCAAAGGACAGCAGAATGAAGCTCTGCGCAGGAGGGAATTGTTTAGCTGCAGACAAATGGAGGGTGTGACTTTTGACGCCTTTTATGTACGTCTTAAGAGAGCCTCGGAAGAGGTAGATATATGTCTAGGCCACCACCAGCAGTGCGAGGAGACCCAGTTGAAGCAGGTGATCCTGATGGGTGTTAAGGACGAGGAACTTGTCCAACGCCTCACCTCCCTCGACTCTTCCTCTTCTCTTCAGGATGTGTTGACGATATGTCGCTCCTATGAGGCTGCCAGGTGTGCCACCTCTGCCATCCGTGCTCCCCCTACAGCTGTACGCGCTGTTTCCCGGTACAAAAAGGACAAGAAGTCTGCTCCTACGCCTTCGCCCACCACGTCCACGCCCGGTTCACTTTGTAACAACTGTGGTAAGCAGCACGGAACACAGGTGTGTCCAGCTGCTGAGTCTACCTGCAACAGTTGTGACCGTAAGGGCCACTGGTCACTCACAATACGGTGCCCAGCCAAACGCGTCCAGTGCAATGTGTGCGGTCGTCTGGGCAACTATGACAAGTGTTGCCCTTCCAACAAACCCAAGGGACAGCGTCAACGGAAGCTTCAGCGCTCTTCCACCAGAGAGGGCCGCCCACAGTCTTCCAATCAGAGGCACGACGACCCTGGACAACGCTCGAGCCATATTAGGAATGTGTGCTCCCCCCCGCGTCCCAGGACCAAAGTCCCCCAGTACATCAGTGTCATTGTGACCTACCGCAGTGTGTCATCCCGTCTCCAGATGTTGCCCGACACCGGCGCTGATGCTACAGTCATCGGTCCCCAGCATTTGCAATGCTTGGGGCTCTCTCCAAGTGATCTAGGACCGCCCCCAAGGATCTCCGCTTTATGGCAGATGGTTCACGGATGACCCCGGC
>NW_024751242.1:0-2925 GCF_018991925.1 Homarus americanus
CTAAAATCCGGGATCAAGGCCGAATTTTCCTTCTTCCTGCCATCCCATATTATGTTAAAATATATGGCTTTTGATCACTGTTTCCTAGTTCGTCTCCAATCCCAACATCTTTTACTAGATTTTCATTATTACTGAGAACTAAATCGAGGATATTATTTCCTCTAGTGGGCAAGTTTATAAATTTATATATAAAACTATCCTGTACTACTTCTATAAAATCTTCAGATTCATTATCGCTAAGTTGATTTTTCCAATCTATGCCTGAAAAGTTGAAATCGCCTAGAATACATACATTGTTTCTATCAGATGCCTTCTTTATTTCCTCCCATAGCAATTTACCATCGTTCCTACTCAAATTAGGTAGTCTATATATAACACCAATGACTACGGATTCACTGCCCTCACCAATCTCTACCCAAATACTTTCATTGTCGCTATTTGTTTTAATGTTTGATTTATTGCAGCCTTTTAATGACACCCTGATATACACTGCTACACCGCCACCTCTCCTTCCTACTCTGTCAAATTTAAATAGGTTATATCCTGGAATATGAAATTCTGCTAAAAAATGCTTGCTGTTTGAATTTATCCATGTTTCCGTTATTGCAATTATATCTATGTTCTCTTTACTAACAATGGCCCTGAGCTGGTCCATTTTGTTACACAGGCTTCTACTATTAGTATAATAAACACTCAATATATTTCTTCCGTTTCTATCTGTTTTACATTTATTACTTTGATGTTTGTTATTATGACTAACTATATTTTCAGCATTATCTACTTCTGTTTCACTACTTCCCAGGACCTGCTTGTTTTTTGACTCCCATTTTCCCCGACCCCTCTCTACTGGCGAAACCCCCCCTTCGGAGTGACAATTTCACGCTCCAGGGATGCAGACAACGTCTTTACCCCCTCACGAGACAAGTGTACTCCGTCGCGACAGTACAGGTAGTCGTTGCCATAAAATCGTTGCCCGTCATCAATGAATGCCCAACCATTGTTTGCACAATGTTTTTCCAGTCGGCAATTAATAGCAATTGCCCTGGACAGCCATTCACGACCAACCCCTCTTCTAGGCAAGACACCACATACTATCGGGACCCCTCCCCTATCTCTAATCTTCCCCAGCGCCTCCCTATACCTCTTGAAAAGTTCCTCACTCCTAACCTTACCTATGTCGTTTCCCCCCACACTAAGACACACTACTGGATTGGTACCCTCCCCTGACAAAACTCTGTCTAACCTCTCGGCTACATGCCCTATCCCAGCCCCAGGAAAACATACCCTAGTCCTACGTTTCCTATCTCTCGCACAAAAAGCCCGATCCATAAACCTCACCTGGCTGAAGATTGTGAAGTGAGATGCAGTGAAGATTGTGAAGCGAGATGTAGTGAAGATTGTGAAATAAGATTATAAAGTAAACTGTAGTAATTGAGGTTAAACGAACGCGGGTTATTCTGTAGTGTATCCGTGTCTTGTTAACGTGGAACCAACATGGCGGTGGTTCTCAATATAGATACGTTATTTTGCCGGGAATTTCTGTCAAAACAAAATATGAATCAACCATATTTAGCCTAAATTAACCTAACGGCTTTATTATATATTCTAAGTTTTTTAAGTTGGATAGATCAGATCAGGTTAGGTTAAGTCAGGTTGGGTTAGGTTAGGTTAGTTTTGTTAATTTTGCCACTTAGAGGCTAGTTTATTGTGCCCCCCATACTCATCCTGTCAGCTGTAGCACAGAGAGATTACAAAGTGGTGTTAGATGAGGTAGGTGGTTAAGTTAAGTTTCAATAGGTTAGGTTAGATTATGTCAGGTTGGGTTAAGTTAGGTTAGGTAGGTAATAAGTAGATAGGTTATGTTAGGTAGGTGGGAAAGTTAGGTTTGATTAGGTTAGCTTATGTCAGACGGGGAGGTTAGGTTAGATTATGTCAGGTTAGGTTAGATTATGTCAGGTTAGGTCAGATTACGTCAGGTTAGGTTAGATTATGTCAGGTTAGGTTAGATTATGTCAGGTTAGGTTAGATTATGTCAGGTTAGGTTAGATTACGTCAGGTTAGGTTAGATTATGTCCATCTTTTCCCAGATGCTCAATGGACCAACAATACGTTTCTTGACAAAATTTTCATAATTTTGTCTTCCAACTCATATGCACATAGATTGTCATATTTGCAATTTTCTGGCATTACAGCTCAGTTACCAAGTTTAAAACATCATTTTCCTGGGATTACAGTCACCAATAACATTGTGTAGCTTCTGTACATCAGCATATTGACTGACTGACAATAGCTGAGAGCTCATGATGTTCTGTTCTTTGTAATCTTTATGAGTTTGATATTTTATGTAATGAACTTAATTTGAAAACCAAATGGTAGTATATGATCTTTTATCACCTTAGACACTCTGTCGTCATGCCTCTCAGTGATTTTTCCTCTTACTTCTCTGGACAAATCTGACCTTTATCCATCAGAAAAAAATATCACCATATATTTTCTTAATCTACCTTAAAGGTTTAAAATGACGGATGGTGTTAAAATTAACCTGAAATTTTCGTGACCACATATTGTCTTGTTGAGTTTCTGAGAGAACTTCCGCGGCTAAATAGCGCCTCTGTATTGATAGCGGTACATATGCGTAATATCCACGCTCATAGTTAAATCTTTATGTCGTTTATTTTGTCTAATTTAGTATCAAAAGAGTGTTTTTATTTTTAGAAAGATATCTTAAGTATCTTTTTCTCACTCTTAAGTATCTAAGTATGATGTTTTTCATTTAAGTAACTTACCATATTTTTGTTTTCATTATAAGCAAGCATGAACTCCGCATGCTTCAGTTGGGCACTGTAAACCTTCTAGCTTCACCTTGCACAGGATGTAAGAGGTGCCCAATAAACTAGCCCCTCTCGTGGGCAATCTGTAATCACT
>NW_024751243.1:0-5507 GCF_018991925.1 Homarus americanus
CTGGCTAACACAACCCAATACGGCACAGTCACAGTAGTAGTATCACTCAGGCTTGGATTAATTGCACCATTTAAGGTCAATTACAATTTCAACTACAATTACTCAACTAAAGTTTAAATTACAAATACAATTACAATGACTTGGTTCACAATACTCTCAAATTACAATTACAATTTCAATTACAATTACTCAACTAAAGTTTAAATTACAATTACAATTACAATTACTTGGTTCACAATACTCTCAAATTACAATTACAATTTCAATTACAATTACTCAACTAAAGTTTAAATTGCAAATACAATTTCAATTACTTGGTTCACAATACTCTCAAATTACAATTACAATTTCAATAACATATAATGTTGAAATTATTTACATATAAAAATTCCATTTACAAATTTTTAACCCATGTTCGGACTACATAGTTAAGTTCCAAGTTCCAAGCAAGCACATTTTATCTCAGATTCTGCACTTATTGTGGTTAGATTTTTTATAAAATTTTCAGTAACTATAATTCATTACTATTCAATTCACAAACATTGAAGCTGATCATATATATCATTGTTGGGCTTGATCAGCAGAAGTTTCCGGAAGGTTGCAACTCCCAGCTGCGCTCTGTTAGGGATGAACAAATTACCCGCTACACTAAACACTTTGACGGTGCTGAAGTGGCTGTGCAGCCCTACATTTCTCTGGCCAGGTGCTTCAGGAGGTGCATCTTCGGAGGAGAATCCCTCCAATAGATCAAGGGGTCCACGTCAAATGGGGAGACAGCCCTCCCCTATATACTCCATCAACACTTGTTCAAAGTTATCTATGTGTGACTTCTGGACCACTTGGCACACGAGTATTGGACGTGACTAACTCCAGTCCCGACTCCCGAAAGTGTGTATTGTCAAGTGTATAAGGACGGTATATTGGTACCTATTATACTTTTTTCAATATTTAAGTAATCCTTCATATTTCATAATGTCCCAGATTCATGGCGTAATTGTAATTGGATTAAACTTGAACAGCAAATTGCATGTATAATTACAATTACTTTTTATTCTCAAAGTTTAATTACAAATACAATTACAATTACTCAGTATTGTGTAATTAATTACAACCAGCTTCAATGACAATTACTAATTGATCTAAGCCTGGCCGGAGTGTCGATTTTGACTGGAGTCTCCGGATTTTGACATTTGCCTCAGGACTCATAAAGCATCGAAGGTGGCAACCCTATATGAAGGCTGAAGGGGGTCTCAGTTACTGGCGACAGCTGAAGTACTGTATATAATCACCTGTGTTGTCTGACACATACACACTGTTCATAAATTATTTCCCGACGTTCTAGTATATGAAATGAAGGGTTCTGAACATATGTTCTTGACCAATAATGATACTGTTAGTGATGTGTGAGCAAATGTGTAGTTGAGTTGGACATTCCTCACAGCGGTAACGAGCGTGTGTTGCCTTTTTGTCCTCAGTTATATCCCCAGCCCGGGACCATTATGAGAAGGGTGTTAACTAGTGTGACCTTATCAAACGTGGCAGGTTACCTCCTAGTACTCATTTACCAACACTGGACAATAGAGGTCGTAAAAAATAACAAAAAACAGATCAACCGCCCGAAAAGGTTAGCGAGTTTTTAAGTAATGAAATGATGATTGATAATTATACAGTACAGTGAGCTGTAACTGCCGGATGAACAAACTAATTACAATTGTCTAATGTGAAAACGTTTCTTTGGAATTGTTAAGTGATGTAAGTTTAAAAGAAGCGCGCTACGCATCCCGATGTTCTTTTGTTAAGGTTGAGAGTAAAGCACATGGCAGACGAGTAAACGAAAGGACTTCTCTCTCCATATATTATTATTACCCCAAAATTACCAACCATAGACAACCATGGATCTTAACATCGGAAAAAAACATTGTCAACAACCCAAATGCACCTAACCTAACCTAACCTAACCTAACCTAACCTAACCTAACCTAACCTAACCTAACCTAACCTAACCTAACCTAACCCAACCTATCCTAGAGGTTCGTTGGTTATCTATTTATCAAAAACAATACCTTGAATAACTATTCCATGCTGTGATTACTATTTAAAAATATTCGTGTGTGTTATGATCGCACCACGTGTCTAGGATTGTTTAAATGTGCTGGTGAACTTAGGCAGTGTGTCATGGGGTGTACAGCGCTTGTTTTGTGTGATGTTATATTGTACAGCAAATTCTTGTGGATATAAGAATGAGGGAGTCTTGTGGGGGTGATAGAGAAGTAAGGTAAGTTGAATATTAACATCAGAAGTGAACCTTGACATTCATGAGAGGTTGGTTGTGTCAGTTTGAGTTCCTAGTACAGTGTTTGTGTGTATGTGTGTGTGGTTGATGTGTGTGTGTCTGTGTGTGTGCTATGTGCAGTGTGTGTGTGTGTGTGTGTGTGTGTGTGTGTGTGTGTGTGTGTGTGTGTGTGCTTCATGTTAGTAGTATTGTGGTAGTAGTGTGTGTCTGTGTGTGTGCTGTGTGTGTGTGTGTGTGTGTGTGTGTGTGTGTGTGTGTGTGTGTGTGTGTGTGTGTGTGTGTGTGTGTGTGTGTGTGTGTGTGTGTGTGTGTGTGTGTGCTTCTTTGTGTGTGTGTGTGTGTGTGTGTGTGTGTGTGTGTGTGTGTGTGTGTGTGTGCTTCTGTGTGTGTGTGTGTGTCTGTGTCTGTGTTATGTTGCAATTGGTTTGTTCCTACTTATTCCTCACACAGAGCTTCTGTTAAGTTACATTTAGTAATGTTTTAATGTTGTTGTCTCATGGAGGTCACCTCCTGTGAGTTAGGTGAGACTAATTTAACTTACCTTTGCTTAGATTAAGTTAGTTTAGGCTAGGTTAATTCACGTTAAGATATATAAGGCTAAATAAAATTTCGCTGGGTTAAGTCAGGTTAAGATAATGTAATTCCCGTTTCGATTTGTTAATATCGAAGTTTATATATGTTCGGCTGAGTTAGGTTAGGCTGGGTTAATTTACTGAAAAGTCATGACCCTCTCAAATGCCCTGAAAGGCCAACTGTAGTTGCGTGGAGGTGGTGGTGGTGCTTCTGAGTGCGGCTCGCCACAACACTGATAATATCTATTGAACAGGGAAAGCTGGCTAATTTGGGCTAATGTATTAGTGATGATTTCTTTTCCGCAGTATCCAGGAGACACAGTGCACCAACACCACACCTAGCCCACAGTGCACCAACACCACACCCAGCCCACAGTGCACCAGCACCACACCTAGCCCACAGTGCACCAGCACCACACCTAGCCCACACTGCACCGTGCCACATCAGCCCACGGTGCCAGCGCACACCAAGCCCACGGTGCGTTACTGACCACGGTGCGCAACGCCATCTGGCCACAGTGCCGGCACCACACACCTGGCCCACCAGTTGCGTAACACCGCAGCCACGGGGCCGACCTTTTTTTGACCACGGTGCTAACACACTGGCCTGCAGTGCTGAGCACCACACCACAACCCGCAGTTTTCCAGCGCACACGGTGCCAGCACCACCTGGCCACAGTGCACCAGCACCACATCAAGCCCACAGTGCACCAGCACCACACCTAGCCTACAGGGCCCCAACACCACACCCAGGCCACAGTGCCCCAACACCACACCTAGCCCACAGAGCCCCAACACCACACCCAGCCCACAGTGCCCCAACACCACACCCAGCCCACAGTGCCCGACCACCACACCCAGCCACAGTGCACCAACACCACCCCTACCCCACAGTGCACCAGCCCCACACCTAGCCCACAGTGCACCAGCACCACACCCAGCCCACAGTGTTTGGGCCGGGTTTTGATATCAAACGATCGCACTTGTTAACACTTGCCTGAATGAGTGTAGAGTAGTCGCTGGTACCTTTGATGAAGCTGGGTGAGATAATAGGTAGTCTCACGGCGTGTTACCTTTGATACAGTCGTTGAATCGTTGAATCTTCCCAGCCGCCCTGGGTTAAACTTGTAATTATCTTAGCTTGTAAGTATACACAAGTGTACAAAGGGTCTGTTATCTTCATTTGTGGTTTCTTGGTTTAATGTAAACACGTGGTGATTTCCTAGTTATATTGGATGCTCTGGTAGTTACAGAATTGTTTGTTGACAGACTACTGAGCATTAGCTATTAGCTTGTAATTAGCTGATATAATTAGATATTCAGCCTGGGAGCTATGGTCACACACGTCTCATTGGTAAGTTGTCTGGCTGTGAACTGGTGAATTGTGTGAAACTGTGAACTAGGCAAACCTCTCTCTGCACTGCTTGTAAGGGGGTATGTAATCTATACGTCAACACAGAGATAAGAGGCGACACTCCACAGGCCTACTCTCAAGGAGGCCTGGGGACATATATTTATGGGTTGTAACCTGAATCTGTGTGAAACTACAAATGTTTATGTGTGCTGCCCACCCTAGGAGGTGTGACAGAACAAATGTTTATATAGCTGTTTGTTCAAAAGTCTGGGTGATAGAATGTATATAATGAATATATGTCCTTAGCCCATATTTATATAATACTAATTGACAAGGGCTGGAACAACAGTGTCCCAACACCACACCCAGCCCACAGTGTCCCAACACCACACCCAGCCCACAGTGCCCCAACACCACACCCAGCCACAGTGCCCCAACACCACACCCAGCCCACAGTGCCCCAACACCACAACCTAGCCCACAGTGCACCAACACCACATTGTGGAGTGCCCGATCACCGCACCCAGCCACAGTGCAACACCACAAGCCAGCCACGGTGCCCCACCACCACAAATAGCCCTGTGCACCAACACCAGCCACAGTGCGCAGCACCACAGCCCACAGTGCCCCAACTCCACGCACCAGCCTGATGTACCACCACACCTGGCCCACGGTGCACCAGCTACACGTAACCACGGTGCGCTAACATCACACCCTGGGTCACAGTGCACCTGCACCACACTAGCCCAGAGTGCACCAGCACCACACCAGCCCACAGGCCCCAACATACAATTGCTTTAACACCACAGCACACAGTGCTAGCACCTAACCAGCCGACCAGTGCCCGACACTGGCACGTGCAGCACCAGCCCTGATGCTAATGCCACCGTAATGACGCTTTACACAGAACTACGTTTTAACACACACCTAGTCTCACGGTGCACCAGCACCACCTAATACAGTGCTGTACCACCAGCCCTTTTCAACACCCATTGTCCAACACACCCAGCCCCAGTGCCCGACCACCACACCCAGCCCACACAGTGCACCAGCACACACACCAGCCCACAGTGAACCAACACAGCCCACAGTGCACTTCCACTGACCCACAGTGCACCAGCACCACACCTAGCCTACAGGGCCCCAACACCACACCCAGGCCACAGTGCCCCAACACCACACCTAGCCCACAGAGCCCCAACACCACACCCAGCCCACAGTGCCCCAACACCACACCCAGCCCACAGTGCCCGACCACCACACCCAGCCACAGTGCACCAACACCACC
>NW_024751244.1:0-7507 GCF_018991925.1 Homarus americanus
CTGGGAAGCGCTTCTTCCTACGCTTGTATGACACCTCTGTTTCCTAAGATCTAAATTTCTAGCCATCGTGGAGAGTGGAGGCGCCGCCTTAGCTGCCTCATTGTATGACCTTGGGAATGGCTTTCCACCGGGTGTGTCCTTAAATTTGGCACTATTACCTTGGACTCGTTTATAAGTCCTGTTTTGAGGTGCAATGGAGCCATAGGTGTTGTATAGGCCCTATAGGGGTTTGGAGGAGTCATGGGTGCTGTAGTGGATTTCTCCCCAAACGCTGTTTGTCGCTGAGTAGCCGACCCCAATTCCCAGTGTATGCCTCGTGGTCTAGGTCAGCACCGCCATACATCACGGGCGGAGTCAACTACTAAGCCACGCCTACCCCCCGCTATTTAAGACCTGACTCGTGGTGATCTCTCTCAGCCCTCAGATTTATATATAACATAAAATATACAGACCACATCAATAATGAACAGCTACACAAGAGAGCAAACCTCTTAGCAATCAATGTAGATATACACAACAAAGCTGTAAATATTTGAAAAAGTGACTGAACTTAACACAGAAACATATCAAAATTGGATAAATAATATAGACAACGAAGAATTCCAAGAACACAGTTGGTTTAAATCAGCCAGGAAGAAAGTAATTGAACCATCTCCTGCCCCAATATACATATAAAACATTAATAGAGAGAATAAAGATGAGAGTGACCTACCAGCTCCACAAGAACCTGGCAGGCCTCCACAGTGTACCTTTACACTAACATAACTAATATTTAACATTTAACATTTAACATTTAACATTGAACTAACATCTTAGCAAAAAAAAAAAAAAAAAAAAAAAAAAATGTGACTACCCTCCCACACAAGGACCGGGCGGGCTCACTAACTCCATCAAAAAAAAAAAAATAATAATAATGATAATAATAATAATAATGATTACCTCCCAGCTATATCAGCCAGGAAGAAGTAATTGAACCACCTCCCTGCCCTCAATATACACATTTTACATAAAACATTACTAGAGGAATAAAGATGAGTGACCAACCAGCTCCACTAAGAACCTGGCAGGCCTCTCCATATAGTACCTTTTAGACTAACACAACTAACACTTAACTAACACCTCAAAAAAAAAAAAAAAAAAATGACTACCCTCCCAGTTACACAAGGACCTGGGCGGCTCTTCTAACTCCAACAATAATAAAAAATAATAATAATAAGCAGCATTATATAAATAAAACCAATATTAATACAAAGGTCTGACGACCCAAGGAGCAGAACAAAGACAAAACACCAATAAGAAAGATGAAGCGATCTGGTTGAGCCCAGATTCTTTCTACTCCTACTGTATTTTAGTTTCACCACTTTTCCTTCAACCCCTAATAATCTTCTTTCACCTCTTAACTAAAGACTTCGTATCGTATCGATCTCTTTCTACCTACACCAACCAGCCAGCAACACCACACCTCCTCCGCCGCTGCCTGGTGGCCTCACACCTCCTCCGCCTGCCTGGCGGTCCTCGCTCCCTGCCGGCGAGCATGGTGACCCACAAGCTGTCCTTCTCTGAGCCTCCTCACCAACCAGCTTCTCTACATCACGCTTAACCATGCTGCCTTCCCAGCACCAAGCTGCATTGTACATCCTATACAACATGTATATAGAGAGCACATTGTGAGTTTCCTTTCTCCATTCCATCCTGAGTGTGAACTAAACATCATATACCCCACAGTGCCATCTAGAGGTATCTGGGGTTGTGCCAGAGATGGGAAGTTAAAGCCATATGCATGGGGAGACTGCGCCATTAGTGGACCTGTCTGAGGGTGTTGCACTCAGGCTTATTTGTTAAACACGCCTAATATATACGCTCTAAAGTGATGAGTCATATCCTGCATCAAATATATACTCCACTTTTAATCAAAAAATGTTGTAAAAAAAAATATGACTCATCACTGAGGGAGTGACTCCCGTTTAATAATTATGTCAGGGTTTACCAAGATACTAAAATGTTGTTTTTTAAAAGTTTTATTTATAATTTTAGGATTCTTTCTTAAAGAAATTTGGAAAACCAAAACAAAATAAATTGTGTATTTAGTTTCCATTGAACTTATATATGTTCTTGTGTTGTTGGTGGCGGTTGTGGTTGTTGTTGTTGTTGTGGTTGTTGTGGTTGTTGTGGTGGTTGCGGTTGTTGTTGTTGTTGTTGGTGTGGTGGTGGTTGTGGATACATCATATTATTATAATACAGATAGGGATGACATTGAAAATTAGATGAAGATGATGAACTATGAGGGTAAGGTATAAGAGGAAGGAAAGGTGGTGGTGGGGGAGGAGGATACTGATACAATGATTGGGCTGTAGTCATAAATGGTTGTGGTTGCGAGGTTTGTGGTGGTTGAGGTTGGTTGTGATTTTGTAAAGTGTTCCAGCGATAATATGATAAATAATTATTATTGTCATCTAGTGTTATTCTTTGTATATTGAATAAATTACGAAATCCATCATCAAGAGTATCTTGGAGTTTATTATTTTTATCAGCACTTTCCTGACACTTTTTTTCGTCTGATTCATCATTATAATTTTTAATAAAGTCTTGTATAATTTTTTTAATTTGGGTATCTTTTATATCCTCAGTTAAATCCATAGTTGGACGTAAAGGAAATCGCGGCAAATTTTTAATTAAATCTGCTAACTGTTTTATAACAAGACTCAAATTATCTAAATTTACAGTGTTTAAATCAGTGGTTCTTAACCTTGTTTGCCCCATGCACCCCTTTCACCATATGTCAGAATGTCATTCCCCCCTCCTTTCCAAGATTGTCAGCCTCAAAAAGTGCATTCCAAATAATATGCATATAATACTGAAAATCCTTTATTTTTTCCATATTAGTACATATACATTTACAATTTTACATGGATTATTTTTATAGTGGAGTTTTACAAATTAAATGTCAATTGAAAATGTTGATGGATTTATAAAACTTGAATAAAAGTAAAATAGTTTTTTTTTATTTATAATGAATTACTTAACAGACCAAACTGAAGCATAATGCAATAAACAAAAAGTTCAATAGAATACCAGGATATTGTAAATTTGTAATTAATTTTATTCAGATGAAGATTACAGTCAATGAGAAACCTGTGATTGTTTTTTCTTCGCCAATTCTGGGATACGCGGAGGAGTGCTTGAAAGGGCACAACGCAGGTCATTTTCTACCTCTAATCTACTACGTTGCTTCGTTTTAATTTGCAACAGAGTTGAAAAGCCTGACTCACAAAGATATGTCGACACAAACGGAAGCAATGCACGGATAGCTCTTTCTGCCACTTTTGGGTAGGAATCGCACATCAAGAGCCAAAATTCTGTGATTGATTTCTCATCGAACATATCTCTTGCTCCCGAATCAGTTTCCCCCCCCCCCTGGGGGGAATTCCCCCCTGGTTGAGAACCCCTGTTATAAGCTTTGGTTTAGCCCTGCCCAAGTTACGTCTCCCCCAAGAAGCGATCAGGCACTGTATATATATATATATATATATATATATATATATATATATATATATATATATATATATATATATATATATATATATATATATATATATATATATATATACTTCATTTTTAGTATATCCATATCAAACACGCGTTTCATACCAGCTGGATTCGGTAAAATGCTACTGACACCACATAAGAGGCACGGGCAGTTTCCCATTGAGGTTCACGGCGCCATCAGCTCGATGAACAGGCTTTGTGTGAAATATAACAGAGTCTAGAACTGCTTTTAGTGTCCTTGTGGCCTAGCCGGTAAGCGTTCCCTAGTCACACCCAGTAGGTCGAGGGTTCGATTCCTTGCTGGTGAGGTCGTTGATTATATATATATATATATATATATATATATATTTCATGTAGATCCACAATGAAAACGTGGATAAGATAAGTCTTGATAAAATCCCACGGGAAAAGGGAAACAACGGAGCACCTTAGCTTTCGTCTTTATTCAAGACATCTTCAGAGGCAACTGAAGATGTCTTGAATAAAGACGAAAGCTAAGGTGCTTCGTTGCTTCCCTTTTCCCTTGTGATTTTATCAATATATATATATATATATATATATATATATATATATATATATATATATATATATATATATATATATATATATATATATATATATATATATATATATATATATATATATATGCAAGTAAATCACTGCAGGTGTGCGTGATGCAGGTATATACTGATAACCACAAGGAAACAAGAATCTGTCAACATGAATTTGAGTAATGGTATATACAAACTGGATAATTTTGTGATTAAGAAGATTTGTAACCAGGTGGGAAGGTTGGGTCATCTTACCCTATCACCTGACTACGGACAGCTGCTGTGCTTAGAGATTGCATGGTAAATTTTTTGATTAAGAAGATTAGTAAGGGTCACTGCCTTATGACCTCAACTGTATATATTAGCCTTGTCAAGTGTTACTCTTTAGTCATTCGCCAGCCAGCCTTTGCAGGGATCGGACCTCTCTTCAGACCCCTCACGGCTAAAGTCAGCCTTTGTTATCCAAATGTTGACGACCGGACAGAAACCGACACTCACCTTTAACGAGGGAACACAGTATCTTCTCTGGAGGACTCACTAGAGGGAACACCCTTACTGTGTCACCCTGACTGCTCTGGGAGTACTCCCAGACAAGGGCGGCGCAGTTTGGACACCCTGCAGCATCAAACGACCGAATGACCGTTACCGGACTACCCCACGAGCGATCAGGATTGTCAACACTAGCTAGTCCTCCCTACAGGCAGTGTGAGTGACCCACACTCCTGCTGGAGGGCAGCTATAGCGTGGCGGTCCTGACGTGGTTTGGGGTCTATCTCTACAACTAAACCTTTCTTTTTCTTCGTTGTGGCCTGGGGACCTGCACCCCCATAGGTGTATTCGTCCTCGGGTCCCCCCTGTAGCTGTTCACCTCCCTCCCAGGAAATAGTGAACACTGGAAGGGGAGGGGCAGAGCCTATCCCTCCGCCGAGCCTTCCTGGGTAACCCTGATCGTACGGGTCCACCCAGGAAAGGGGTCGCATTCCTGAATCCTTAACCTCTTGAATAGGTACACTAGCTCACATCTATAAGTGAGCAAATAAAGGCACTAGGAAAGTAGGCTCCCCTAACAGGGCTTCTGGAAGAGAGACATTGGAACCACCCCACTACCACTCGACCATCAAGCGGCGGTGGGGGGGCGGTGTTGAAATTCCTTTGTTAGGTTACTCTCCCGGAATAGGTAGGACACAAGCTTCGCCCCACGTAACGGTGGGGCGAAGCCTTACCCACCACTGGACGGATGGAAAAATGGACGACCCAAGCATGACAAAGACAAGGAGTAACAGGATTCGGGTTCGCTCCCTCCGCGGAGGTGTATCCGGAAAACGCAAAGAAGACCTAGGCACTATCTTATGTGCCCACCTCAACATCAAATTCAAGGGCCCACATCGAAGCAAGAGACTCATACTTAGTTCTCTGCTTAGAAGAAAAAGATGTCGACCTTAGTCTTGCCACAGATGATGTTGAAAAACTGAAGCGGGAGAACTTTGAAATAGTTGTACCACTCCAAGTAAAAGGAAGGAAATCCATCTTAATGAAGAGGGTAGACAAGTTAATCAAGCAGAAGACACCAAGCGACATTGTAAATGAAATAAAGAGAAAAACACCTGGGCAAAAGTGGAAGAGGTTATTATAGGCCCCTCTAACTGCTGATTCTGCCTAAGTTACGAGGCCGAAACTTTTATATTATATTGGGTTTTAGTAGCAAAACCCAATCGTCTGTTTTTTATTTATTTAGGAACTACTGAGACAATTCCAACATGAAAATCAACCGTAACTTAATTATTGAACGCTTCTACAAGACTCCAGTGCTCGATATAAGAACATAAGAACATAAATGGAGGAAACTGCAGCGGGCCTATTAGCCCCATACTGGAGCAGTCCGTTTACACCCAACCCTATTGCTCATATGAGCATCAACCTATGTTTGAAGCAATTCAGCGTATTCGAGTTAATGATGTTGGTAACTTGTTCCATTCATCCACTACTCTGTTTCAAACCAGTGTTTACCTATTTCACGCCTAAATCTAAATTTGTCTAATTTAAAACCATTGTTACAAGTTCGCTCCTGGTTGGATAATTTGAGTACCTTTGTAATGTCCTTTGTTTTAGCCCTGTCTTCCCTTATACACCTCTATCAGGTCGCCCCTCGCTCTACGTCTCTCGAGGAGTGCAAATTAAGATGCTTTAACCTGTCTCTATACTCAGGTTCCTAATGCCGGGATTAGTCTTGTCATTCTCCTCTGAATTCTTTCCAAGGATTCTATATCCATTCTGTAATACGGTGACGAACTGAACTGCGTAATCCAGGTGTGGTCTCACAAACAAGATACAGTTTAGGATGACCTCGCTAGTCTTGTAACTAACACTCCTTTGTATGAACCCAAGTACTTTATTAGCCTTGTTACGAGCAAAAACCATTGTTTCTTGGCTTAAGGTTCCCTTATCATTACTCCTAAATCTCTCGCAGTCGGATTTCTCTATGGCATCGTTGTTCATCTGGTATCTGGTTTCCCTGTTTACATCTCCTATACTGAGTACTTTACATTTGTCGACATTGAATTTCATCTGCCATTTTAGACCATTGGAAAAATTTGTTTAGATCTTCCTGCAGTTTGCCGAGTCCTCGTCAGATTTGATAACCGTCCTATTAGTGTCATCAGCAAATTTTATGTTGCTGTCATGCCGATATCTATGTCGTTTATGTATATAATAAACAATAATGGTCAAGTACTGAGCCTTGGGGAACTCCACTTGTGACGTGCTCCAATGGGACTTAGTGCCGTTAATGCTCACTCTCTGTTTCTGTCCTGTAACCACGCCCTAATCCATTTAAGGATGTCACCTTTGATGCCATGAGCTTCTACCTTTCTAATTAGTCTTTCGTGGGGACTCTGTCAGAAGGCTTTGCTAGAATCGAGATATACCACATCATATTGTGCCCCTCGTCCACTGATTCAACTGATGAAAAGAATGTTAATAGATTAGTTAGGCAAGAACGTCGCTTGTGAAGCCATGCTGGAATCATTGATCAATCGGTGCTTCTCAGGTGATTTCGAATAGAGTTTGAAATGATTGCTTCAGTAATTTGCCTACTATTGATGTTAGACTGATTGGGCGGTAGTTAGAGGGATAATGATCTATCCTTCTTGAAAATCGGTTATTACATTCGCTATCCTCCAGGATTCTGGTACTACACCTGTTTTTAGGACATGTTAAACAACTGCTAAGGGCATACTAAGCTCTTCCTTACATTCCTTTAATACTCTGGCAAATATCTCATCGGGACCAGGTGACTTATTAGGCTTTAGTTTGTCTATTTGCTTACTAACATCGTTACTAGTCACTACTATCTCACTTAATTTGTTTTTCTTCACTATCTCTGAATAGAGTCGGTGCCCCCCAACACCTCC
>NW_024751245.1:0-13054 GCF_018991925.1 Homarus americanus
CATACCAAGCAGCGCCTCCAAGGAAAATCTGATTTTCATGCTTACAGCGCAGGAGTCGTTTACTCCCACCATATAGAGTACATCAATTATTCCTACAAGACTGTTAATGGTGAACGAGGCACAGTATAACGTCAGTTTCTTCTTTACTGTGTACTGTACTGTACCTGTCTTCATAATCTGTTACAGTGTGTTTCAATACCAGCCAGTTCTGAAGATCATATGAAATTATTGTTTAATAAATAATAAAACGAGGAGGAACACGTTATTTTCTAATGGCTTCTAACCCTGTTTTTTAAATTATCAATCATATATCAGAGTGATAGTGAATTTATCTTAAGCTGCAAGTTTTTGTCTTTTTATCCTTTAATTCACTGCGAATTTTCTGGCTGCTAATTCTTTAAAATAATATTTTACATGAAGGTTCACACTTGTTCTCCCCATTATTAACTTGCTTATAATGGCATCTTAATGTCTGTTTTCTAGATTATAAAAATAACACAAAAAATAATGTACAAATGAGCAACAATTATACAACTGCCAGGCAGAGAAGCACACCGGCGACTACAGGAGCATTTTTTCTTGATATTTTTCAAATTTAATTTCCGTCATAAGTTTATTTTCCGAAAGAACATACAATGAAAACAAATGTAAGTACTTTTCTTATGAAGAGGGACATTTTTTGTGCATAAAAATCAATTGTAAATGTCCAAATGCTTAGCTGATAAATAAAATTATTTTATAGGGAAAACCAAGTTTATTATCAGTGTGCATTTTCGTCATTACGAATTATTCTACATATATAAATAATATCCGTACTCACTCTGAAATGGCAACATCTTATTTTAGAACCAACTTGAATTACACAACAGATTTTATCGAAGTACAAACAGAAAAATAAAATTTCAAATATTTGTGAAAAACATATCAACCACTAGAAATTATTTTGTAGTGTAAACAATGGCGCCAGTATTACGGGTAAACCCTATAAATTATAAACATTGTCAACACCACATAGCTAATGCAACACTGTAACTTACCACTTGTAGGATGACCTCGTCTACAAATAGTATGAAGACTTGGCTAGGAGGCACCGAGTTCTGGGCATGATTCAAGGTCCCTGTGTGCTCACTGACCTTCACGGATAACCTCACTAAGCTTATAACAAACTATCAAACTAACAACTGTTTCACTGTCAATGCCTCGTGACACACTGGATATGACACTGAACATCACCTAGATCAAGCTAATGTGTCAAGCTGTGACATTTTTGGTTGCGATATAAAGTTACGCCAAAGTTCACGTAGTGAGAGCTTTAAGACAAAGCAAATGTTTACTCTCAGTATCACTCAGTTTACACTAAAGTGTCTTTTTTCACCACCTCACTGCCAGGTGTGTCTGCCTCATTGTAAACAATCTTACATTACCCCCTGCCCCCTGTGCTGGCAGCAACACCTGACAGAGGTAGATGATGTTGATAATAACGTGGAATGTGTTGTATATTCACACTTCAGTCCACAATACAGGCTCGAACCTCTTGTCCAAACTCAGGTCTTCAGCTAATATATCCAACAGTAATAAAACGAAAACAAAAAAACATTTAATGGCCACACCGCATAACTCCTCTAGGCTTTATAACTCACAGTTACTTACAGGCGTGTTGGTTATCAGAGACATCAATATTTTTTTTTTAATAATTTACATTTTCTGAGGTAATAACGATACTAACAAAACTAACAATAAATGTAACTTTCACAATCATTTATATATGATTCTTATCATTATTATATTAGTATTATTATTATATTATTATTATTATCAGTATCATTATTAATTTTTCACCTTGTATTCAACAGTATACACTATACTAAAGCTAGACAAATCCCTGGCCTTGTACAGATATTTTTTCTTTTATGTAATACAGACGCAAGATAAATACACAGTAACTTCAGGAAATAAACAAAGTCATGGACCTCAGTAACATAATGCCCTGTTCTGTGTTGCTGGATGGTCAATGTTTACAGTGTGCAGTACAGACACCTACAGCCAGCACCCAAAACTTTCTATACGCGCCCGATCGAAACTATAAAAGTGAAAGAGGTCTCATGGGCTTTAACTACCCATTAGGAGGCAGGATGACCGGCACTGTACTCAATAACCTTCACTTCTCCAACTGTAGATTTAGGTACCCATTTGCTACCGGGTGGACTGAGAGTGCTCTAGGATCAAACCAATGATCCTTACTACAGGTGACGAGTACTGTAACAAACTCAGTCGCTGCATACCTATCGAAACGGTAAACATCAAATGAGATATTACAGCGCTGATTAAAGGTTGGCGAGCATGTTCCAGCAAGTCACAGTGTCAAACGTATACTCGTACAAGCTGAGAGTTATGACGGACGATAAAAAATCTATACTTATACTACTAACGAAAACAAAATAGCATTGTATTTAACCTTTAATATTAACGAGGATCAAACATGTCGAGATTTAACAAGTTATGGACACTGTTCTTTACCCAACAGTCGATGCTGAGAGACAATGAGACAAGCACTGGGTATAGAGTTAGAAACAAAGCTTCAACCAATACAATGACACCCAAGGGAGGTTGTCTCTGACCCTCGCTCTTCAGGATAAATGAAATCTACGTAGAATATAAAGCTAAATTTATGTTCGCTTGTGCGTTTGTCCACAACACACAACAAAAACAATATTACGATAACTAAACACACACACACAGATTCTAGATCATAAAACACAAACGGGAAAAAAAAATATTATATTAAGCCTCCAAACTGTGCCAGCGATACTTTATGATTACAGCTTGTCTCTACAACAGCTCCAGTGAGGAGTATTAGAAGTAGACAACGTTAACCTGGGAGGGACCACTATATCTTACTGTTTACACGCTCCTCCTATAAAGATGTGTGTGTGTTTAGATAAAAATATACGTGTGTACTGACACGCCTCAGTAATAAAGATATATCTCTGTATATATGTACGCCATATACAAGCCTGTTGGTTTAGTTACAGCCGTGAATTAAAGCAACAAGAGAGAGAGTCAGCTGAACAAAACAAGAGAGGGAGGAAGAGATAATGAACATATTTTCATGAATTAATTGCCAAAGTTCACGAATACTTTCACACAAAATCATCTACTGATTTTGTCCCTCCCGGTAAACTACGACAAACAGACAGGCAAAAGTTTATTTACTCAAGATATTTTAATGCAAATTTTCAATCATATAAAGGAAAATATAAATTAAAATATACAGTGAGAACGTTTAGGTATGTGGCGATGGTGTGTGTGTTTACTGTAAAGGGTGTGGGAGTGTTGACACTTGCCGACCAGCAGGTGTATTGGTGTAGCAGGGGTGTGTAGCCGTGACGGGTGTAGGGAGGTGCAGGGGGTGTAAGAAAGGGGGGTAAGGAGAGATGGGGGGGATAGAGAGAGAGAGGAGATGCAAGAGGAAGGAAGGAAGGAAGGAGGAAAAAGAGGAGGAAAGAAGGAAGAAGGGAAGGAAGGGAGGAAGAATGGGAGGAAGGAAGGAAGGAAGGAGGAAAGAGGGGAGGGTTGTAAGAGGTAGAGAGAGAGACGATGTAAGGAGCAAAGGAAAGCATAAGGGGCAGAGGAATGGATGAAAGGAAGGAGGGAGGTGATAAAAGAGGGAGTGAATGGAAGGAGGGACGGGGTGAAGGAACTACAGCGGTTTATAGAAGGAGTAGATGGAGGGAAGGGAGGGTAGATGCTGAAATGCGTGGGAGGGTAGGGGAGGGGAGGGGAGGGAAGGGGGAGGGGAGGGAAGGAGGAAGGGAGGGAAGGAGGAAGGGAGGGAGGGAACCTGAGAGGGACAAGAGGAGTTGTAGAAGAAGAGTAATAGGGAGCGTCGAGCACGAATACTAGAAGGTAAGAGTGCCAGGGGAGAGAAGCATGGAGGTGGAGTGGAGGCACCAGTGGGGAGGTGGAGTGGAGGCACCAGTGGGGAGGTGGAGTGGAGGCACCAGTGGGGAGGTGGAGTGGAGGCACCAGTGGGGAGGTGGAGTGGAGGCACCAGCGGGGAGGTGGAGTGGAGGCACCAGTGGGGAGGTGGAAAGGAGGCATCAACGGGAAGGTGGAACGGAGGCAGCACTGGGGAAGTAGAGTGGAGATAATTAAGTTACCCTGAGGGACCAATAAAAGTTAGTGTGAAAGATATGAAATGGAAAAAAAAGTGATGACCGAGTGACCATGAGAATAAACTTGGAAATGACATGGGATGATGTATAATAAAATGTGTGACGTAGGATTTGTGGTAGAAGGACCGGGTGATAATAGGGACGGAGTTTAGAACGAGTGAGAAAAATTACTCTGAAAATATACTCGTGTCTGTACACTTAAGAAAATTGTACTTAGATCATTCAAAATACTGTTCACGCTATAACACTGAACTTTAGTGAACATCCTTGGTATGAACGGCAGATATACACGTGATGTCCCTAACTGTGTGCACCAGCAAGTATGTCTGTTAAGAAAAAAATCACGTTTTGACCATTTACTCTCATATGTGATGGGGTAAATCTTCATGAACCAATTTCGTATCAGGTATCAACTATATACAAAATTTGGTTATAAATTAATCCTGGAATAAATCCCAAAGTTCAGGTAACATGAAGAAGGAAAAATTAAAACAAAGGAGATGATAAAACTCAGACAGCTAAGAACACGACCTGGGCAAGATCGCTAACCTTATCCTTCAAGCGACGGTGTTTCGTTAGCCATGGTTCTGTAGTGAAAGCAGCACACTATGAGACTGAGAACAGTCACACCTCCCCCTCCGACCCTACACGTTAGCCATGGTTCTGTAGTGAAAGCAACACACTATGAGACTGAGAACAGTCACACCTCCCCCTCCGACCCTACACGTTAGCCATGGTTCTGTAGTGAAAGCAGCACACTATGAGACTGAGAACAGTCACACCTCCCCCTCCGACCCTACACGTTAGCCATGGTTCTGTAGTGAAAGCAGCACACTATGAGACTGAGAACAGTCACTCCTCCCCCTCCAACCCTACACGTTAGCCATGGTTCTTTAGTGAAAGCAGCACACTATGAGACTGAGTACAGTCACACCTCCCCCTCCGACCCTACACGTTAGCCATGGTTCTGTAGTGAAAGCAGCACACTATGAGACTGAGAACAGTCACACCTCCCCCTCCAGCAACACGATGCCATGGTTCTGTAATTAAGCAACACCTATGAGACTACAGAACCAGTCCTCCCCTCCAACACTACGTTAGCCATGGTTCTGTAGTGAAAGCAGCACACTATGAGACTGAGAACAGTCACACCTCCCCCTCCGACCCTACACGTTAGCCATGGTTCTGTAGTGAAAGCAGCACACTATGAGACTGAGAACAGTCACTCCTCCCCCTCCGACCCTACACGTTAGCCATGGTTCTGTAGTGAAAGCAGCACACTATGAGACTGAGAACAGTCACACCTCCCCCTCCGACCCTACATGGCAGCCTATCTAACCACCTTGACTTCTCATATGAAAGTCCACCTGTTTCCTACCCCCGACACCAACCTACACGACATCCGAAATTAAGTCACACAGCCACTCACAGCGGTTCCTCTTGAACCTGAAACAGTCCATGCTCAACCCCCACCCTCCTTGACCTCTCTGCCCCCACCCCTCCTCTCCCCTCCCCCAACTCACCTCCACACCAGAGTCGGGATGGGATGAAAGATACACTTCTCCCCTAGATAACGTTAAGGTGTTTAATCATCAGGTAAAATATGGTGGGTTGCTAATCTGCAAGTGATTCATTTAACCTTTTAGGCTTATTTGCATACCAACATGATAAACTGAAAATAATCTCATCTCTTGTCGAAACTTAATACTGAAATCCTTTTATGTCACGTCAAACATCAAGTCATCCATACAACCCTAATAGGTAAAGGTCTCCAGGTGAAACACTAATTAACTAAAGTACCTTAATGGAGTAACCGGACATGTGGGGTTACCGTCATCCCAGCATCTGATTTCAGTACTGAAAAAAAAACACACAACAGACACAAGACCCGAGACACGGTCCTTCCCATACTAACAATGACTCACTCTACAGCAGGTGCGGGCAAAAACATGGAACATTGCTAGACTCTGGACTTAATGATAGAGATTTAATCGTCAAGATGAGAATAATAAGAAAAGACGGTATATTTACCATTGTTTTTTTTCTGCATTCGCCTTGTGTTGTGATATTGCAAGGTGTGGTGACGCTGTGTGTGTGCTGATGATGATAATGAAGCTTTTGTTAGGCAGAGTTTTTGTTCTGTAATCTGGAGGTGAAAAACTGGAGGTACTGTTAGGATTCATAAGGTTGGAATAGTGTGTGTGTGTGTGTGTGTGTGTGTGTGTGTGTGTGTGTGTGTGTGAGAGAGAGAGACATAACCGTCACTATGTCTGCAACCAATAATTTACCTTGGTGTTTGTTAAGTCTTGCAATTAATACATACCTGTACATACATATTATTCCCTACATCCAAACTTGAGTATACTTGAGTAATTAGCGTATGAAAACTCCACCTTTTATTTAGCTAATATAACCTTCACATAATACAAATTTGTCATCAATTTCAACACAAGCCTCACTTAATTTATCTCACACCACTTTATCAACCAACTTCTATTGTGATCTGGTGACTCACTTAACTCAAATACTAGTGTCTTTACTTAATACACCCTTTCACATATCCGTTGAGACATTGTTACATAACTATTTGACAAATTTCATAACCGGAACAGACCACTTACATGTAAAAATCTTCATCTACAATCCGAAACTAAATTCGGAGCCTTTTAGTGTACTGTAGGGTTCCAGTATCATATATGCAATAAAGAAACCGTCGTCGTCCAGCGGCCACGACACTTGCGACCACCATCTGGTTGGCAGAGAACGAGTCTCAATTTGAAGCTAAATTATAATCCCTTGAAATGATGGGATCTGAGATCAAAATTTTTATAAAGAATTTTTTTATTGGCAATTCTTCCCTACGACCACAAGAATCCAGACAACTTAGTTATCAGAGAAGAAATATAATTTGAAGGTCTATGATCAGCCTTAAATTAGTGGATTCAACGAGTATTATATCCTGAGATAATATAGATCTTTCCGAAGACTCATCCCTGTGAACAGTAATATCTCACGATCATCTTAATTTTACACCTGTGACCACGAGGAGGAGTTCATCTCATTTGCATTTGTGAAAAAATAAATTTGAAGAAATATACGAAGCTCTGAGTCACAAACTCAAAGCTTATTCAATCAATCAATCATGCCTTAGGGTTGGCAATCAAGGCTCTCCACTCCAAGGATTTTTAAGCTGCCTTTATCAATCCTGCCAGACTTTGTATCTCTCCGGGGAACCACAACTTATTACATCACGATTGAGAAGAATTTCCCTCAAGACTTCAGAGCCGAGGCCACATAAATCCAGGACTATAACGAGCAAACAGAATTAAGTCTTAGTACAGAGACGAAGACAACAAGTGGAAAAATATCTTTACACGTGGAGACAAAGCGTAAAGCTTGACCATGGTACAGTAATTGTATTTTCCACACCGGGTAGCGTGAAGAATCAATGACGTGGGGACTTGGCATTATTGGTTCCTAACTTAACCCTCTGAGTACGATGCCAACCCCCCTGAGTACAATGAATTAACCCAGACCCCCCCTATAGAGTACGATTATTTAACACAATGAGCAAGATATATTTACCCCTTGAAATAGACCAGTGGGTTAGGTATATCACCAGTTGAGTACAATACCAGCCTCTGAGTACAGTAAATCAACCGAGTAAGGTACCTTAACCGCTTGAGTACGATGACTTAACCCTTTGAATGAGATGACCTATTCTTGTGGGTACGTAGACACTGTACTTAGGTGGTTAAGTCACTGTACTCAGGAACAGGTCATCATATAGAAAGGGTTATAACAACGTGATCAAGGGAGTAAGCCATTGTATTCAGAGGATTAAGGATTAAGCCAACGTTCTCAAGGGGCTTACACAACTGTAAAACTGATCCCATTAATTTGCTAAACGAGAATACGACTGTCGAAAAGTCTGAGATTGCATTGACTTGACTGACTTCAAATTAATATAAGCAATAGAAACCTGACATGACGTTTACAACAAGCCTGACGATAACATTAATGACAAAACCAAACCTCACAGCCATGACATAAACCCAAGCCTGGCATCACATTCTAACACACAAAAGAAGAACTCGTGTAGCAGAGTGCAGGAATGAAGTGACACGTGTCAACAGAGGACCACACTTACAACCTTCAGGCTCAGGGTAGACTCGTAAATTAATCACAAGACCAACACGCCCGGGGAGGTGTTACCGGGTCCAACACGTCCTCACCCCCCCCCCCCGCCCTCAGTCAGTGTGTGTGTTACCGGGTCCAACACGTCCTCACCCCCCCATCACCCTGCCTCAGTCAGTGTGTTACCAAGTCCAACACGTCCTCACCCCCCCCCCCCGCCCTCAGTCAGTGTTTTTCACTTTGTTTACACGAGGAGTCTGCAAGTCTAATGAGTTCCAGTTCTACTAGGTCTTAGTTCTAATGGGTATCAGTGATAATGAATCTCAGTTATAGTGATCCCCCAGTTGTAATAACCCCCAGTTATAATGATAGGTCTCTGTTCTAATGGGCCTCATTTATAACGGGCCCCAGTTATAATGGATCCCCAGTTATAAGAGGCCTCACTAATCCTGGGCCTCACTCAGGGCTGGATTAACCATTAAGCAAAATAAGCACGCGCTTAGGGCACCAAAAGAAGGGGGCACCACAGGTTTTTCTTTTGAAGGTATTATGCCTTCTAGTGACCAGATCATATTTGCGATAAAACCTAATAAGCTAGTGTAAAACCGCCGTATAAAATTGGTGAAAAATATTTATCCCATTTTGTTCGTTAACTATGTTTTGTAAGGGTTTTAAACCAAGAAAACTGTGCTCCTTTTTTTTTTTAAAGGACACGTTGCCCAATGGAAAACGGCTTTATTTTATACACGTTCAAGAACGTTCCTGAACGTCTGAAATTGTCTAAGTTCGTTCCCTCGCTTCTCAGCCCTTACTCAGGCTCTTGCAGTATCAACGAAATGTGTCTATTTTAACGTGTGGTATGAGGTGGATTGTGTGAAGTAACAAGTAAGTTTCTGAATTTCTCATTAATTAAATTACTTTATATTTACAAAATAAAGAGGTAGATATTTTAACTATATAAATATATTGTGTTACTAAATTAAGAGCAGTAACTCTAGGCCTAGTTGTTATAATAAATAAGGTTAAATCAAAACTGTCTAATTTAAGTGATTTTTATAATTATCAAATGTTGAAAAACTTCAACTCTTTGTTTTTATTTCTTAATTGTCTTTAACTGTATTTGTTCTGGTTCTAGTCTAACATCAGTGATGAGAAAATTGTAGGATCTGGCTTGTGGGGTGGCCTGGAAGAAACCTGAATTTATTATCTTATATTTCAACATCAGTATTCATTGAGTCTTAATCATGGTCTTAATATCTTGTCAGTTAAGCAATGGGAGGGCCGAGGGGGCACCATTGTTGGGCTGTGCTTAGGGCATCAATTGGCCTTAATCCGGCCCTGGCCTCACTTGTACGTAATGGGACCCAATCACAATATCGTTCCAGTTCTAAGAGGCATCAGTCCTAGTAAATACCACTTCTAATGGGTTCCGGAACAAAAAGTCCCTAACCTAACCTAACCTAACCTGAGGATCGATACCAGAGGTTAAGTTAGGTTAAGGCTTAGTTGGGGCCAATCTGGCTAGGGTCCATTTAGAAATGAAATCCATCAGAACTAAGACCCATTAGAGTTGGGGCCCATTAATACTGGGACCCATTAGAGTTGGGGCCCATTAATACTGGGTCCCATTAGAGTTGGGGCCCATTAATACTGGGACCCATTAGAGATGGGGCTCATTAATACTGGGACCCATTAGAGATGGGACCCATTTATTCTGGGACCCATTAGAGTTGGGGCCCATTAATACTGGGTCCCATTAGAGTTGGGGCTCACTAATACTGGGACCCATTAGAGATGGGGCTCATTTATACTGGCCCCATTAGAGATGGGACCCATTTATACTGGGCCCCATTAGAGATGGGACCCATTTATACTGGGCCCCATTCGAGTTGGGGCTCACTAATACTGAGCCCCATTAGAGATGAGACTCATTTATACTGGGCCCCATTAGAGATGGGGCTCATTTATACTGGGCCCCATTAGAGATGGGGCTCATTTATACTGGGCCCCATTAGAGATGGGGCTCATTTATACTGGGCCCCATTAGAGATGAGACCCATTTATACTGGGCCCCATTCGAGTTGGGGCTCACTAATACTGGGACCTATTAGAGATGGGGCTCATTTATACTGGGCCCCATTAGAGATGGGACCCATTTATACTGGGACCCATTCGAGTTGGGGCTCACTAATACTGGGCCCCATTAGAGATGGGACCCATTTATACTGGGCCCCATTAGAGATGGGGCTCATTTATACTGGGCCCCATTAGAGATGGGGCTCATTTATACTGGGACCTATTAGAGATGGGGCTCATTTATACTGGGCTCCATTAGAGATGAGATCCATTTATACCTGGACCCATTCGAGTTGGGGCTCACTAATACTGGGACCTATTAGAGATGGGGCTCATTTATACTGGGCCCCATTAGAGATGAGACCCATTTATACTGGGCTCCATTAGAGATGGGACCCATTTATACTGGGACCCATTCGAGTTGGGGCTCACTAATACTGGGACCTATTAGAGATGGGGCTCATTAACACTGGGACCTATAAGAGTTGGGGCTCATTATTACTGGGACCCATTAGAGTTGGGACCCATTAGTTCTAGGGACTATTACGACTGGGGTCCAGTTAACCAGTCAACAAATAGGCGATAAGTGGACCTTCTGGATAGACTTTCACCAATGAGAAAAAACTTTTGAAAAGAAAGAAAAAGAAAAAAAAATCGATAATGAGAAAACACAAGAAGGAAAGATGGAGGAATGCAGAAAGAAATGAAAATGAATAATGAATAAAGAACGAATGAGAAAGGGAACAGGAAAAACGAAAGAAAATATGAAAAGGAACGAAATATAAAAGAAAATAATGGACAGAGGACGAGAGGGAGAATACAAAAGGAAAAGAACAAAAATTAAAAAACGAACGAGAAAGTAAAAAGAAAAATTAAGAAAAAAACGAGAGAAAAGAAAAGAAAAAATGGATGAAAAAGGAAAAACACGATGCGAGAAAAATAAACGAATAAAACAATGAATGACAAAAGAAAAAAGAAAATAAAGAATATACAGATTAAGAGAGAAATATAAAAGAGATAGGAAAAAAATAATCGCCAAAATATACGACAAAACACAACACAACAGACCGCCCATCCACGCCCTATAACGTTCCTCAAAACTTTGGCCAGACGCGAACTAAACTCGGCCTTGCCACTTTTCCGCGGGGGGTGGTCACACAACTCCAGGGAGGGAGAGAAAGGAAGGGGAGGGAGAGAAAGGAAGGGAGGGGACGGAGAGACTAGAAAGGGAGGGAAGGAAGGAAGGAAGGAAGGAAGGAAGGAGGTTGTGAAAAAAAAGAGAGGAAGAGAATGAAAAAGAAAGGGGGAGAGAGGAGGAGGGAAGGAGTGGAATTACCGTAAAATTTCCGTGTGTACCTTTATCAGTGCAGTGTAAACTCCTCTATGGGATTTCACTTAATCAGGAAAGCAAAAATTTGGTGAAGGTTATATACGAAGGATTATGTAAGTGTGTGTTTTGTAGTTCAGGTGGCGGTCATTTTGAAAAGAGATAAAAACGAACTCTCCATCAGTAGACTTTTTGTGTGTGATTATACTTATTGTCGGCCATTTTCAACTGAGACACAAATCAAGCACTATGGGAGTGTTAGTACAATTTATGGTATGATTATAGCGGTTATCTGTCATTCTGATATGCGATAAAACTCGAGCGCTCCAAAGAACTCGAAATGACTTTGTGGTGTGGTTGAGCAGTTGTCGGATATTTTGGAACCGAAATAAAAATAAATAAACGTAGTGCAAGTTTGAAATGATGTTATTGGTCTGAATATTAAAGTTTTGTCAATTTTTACCTGAAAAAACAATAACAACAACTCACACTTGTGGTGAATATGAATAAAAAAGAAACAGTAAAGGTATTAGTGTTGAGTAGAGGCTGGTAACGACCACACGAGGCCCGACCATCACGGGACAATACTGTGTTAAGCCACTACAACGACACTCAACATTTGATACAAACTACGACTGATAAAACTACCAACTATTCTAACACACACACACACACACACACACACACACACACACACGATTATACAAATACCGCATTTTTATTTCTTTATTTTCTTTCTTTCTTTATTTTCTTTATTTATTTAAGTCTCCCTTATGAATAATATTGCAACAGTCTTCGCCACGCACTTCGTCTCCACCAGAATCTCAACACCACATTGTCAACTGGCACAATCTACCATCATCAAGTTGTGTGTTGATGATCACAGAAAGATGCCCACAAGAGGTCACAGGGGCATTGACAGCATAGAGTTATAACAGCCAATTCCCGGGTTGATTGCAGATGAAAAGAATCAGAACAGACCTCGTGTGCGATGTCTATATTTGGATAGAATCATCGGGGAGAGTGGTGCCGCAAACGATCGGGAATTTATAGACCTATAAATAGCACACGGCTGCGTTAAAATTGTTATGAATTCGGAAAACACGCGAAATGTGGCGCGTTTGGCGGTCTGGATTGAACACCGTTTATTAGAACACGTTTACAAAATGCAAAAATTCTGAATTTGTATCGCGTAGCCGAATTTGTACCCGTGAGAAGGTAGGTGGGTGGGGGAGGCAGGTGAGAGGGTACGTAAGTGGGTGGGAGGGTAGGTAGGTGGGTGGGTGGCCAGGTGAGAGGGTACGTAAGTGGGTGGGAGGGTAGGTAGGTGGGTGGGTGG
>NW_024751246.1:0-45171 GCF_018991925.1 Homarus americanus
TTTGTTATACTCGACCAGGGGACTTTGTTATAATCGATTAGGGGACTTTGTTATGCTCGATCTGGGGACTTTGTTAAACTGGGCCAGGTGACGTTGTTATACTCGATCAGGGGATATGTTATACTCGATCAGGGGACTTTGTTATACTGTAGCAGGGGACTTTGTTATACTCAACTAGGGGGCCTTTTTATACTCAATGAGGGGACTTTGTCATACTCGACCAGGGAACTTTGTTATACTCATCCAGGGGGTATTGTTATACTTTATCAGGGGACTTTGTTATACTCGATCAGGGAACTTTGTTATACTCAACTAGGGGGCTTTTTTATACTCAATGAGGGGACTTTGTCATACTCGACCAGGGGACTTTGTTATAATCGATTAGGGGACTTTGTTATGCACGATATGGGGGCTTTGTTACACTGGGCCAGGGGACTTTTTTGTACTCGATTAGGGGACTTTGTTATACTGGACCGGGGGACTTTTTTATACTTGACCAATGGACTTTGTTATACTCGATAAGGGGACTTTATTATACTTGATAAGGGAATTTGTTATACTCGATAAGGGGACTTAATGTTAGACTCGAACAGGGGACTTTGTTTTACTCGATCAGGGAACTTTGTTATACTCGAGTAGGCGGCTTTGTTATGTTCGATCAGGGTACTTTCTTATGCTCGATGTGGGGCCTTTGTTATTCTCGATAAGGGGCCTTTGTTATACTAGATCAGGGGACTTTGTTATACACGATTAGAGGCCTTTTTTGGACTCGATTAGGGGACTTTGTTATACTCGAGCAGGGGGCTTTGTTATACTCGATCAGGGACTTTGTTATACTCGATCAAGAACTATACTCGATCAGGACTGCTTTACTCGACAGGGGACTTTGTTATACTCGAGCAGGGGGTTTTGTTATACCCCGATTAGGGGACTTTGTTATACTCGATCAGGAGGCTTTGTCATATTCGATCAGGGGACTTTGCTATACTCGACCAGTGGACTTTGTTATACTCGAACAGGGGACATTGTTATTCTCGACCAGGGGACTTTGTTATACTCGATTAGGCGGCTTTGTTATACTCGATCAGGGGACTTTCTTATACTCGAGCAGGGGGCTTTGTTATATTCGATCAGGGGACTTTGTTATACTCGATGAGGAGGCTTTGTTATACTTTATCAGGGGACTTTGCTATACTCGACCAGGGGACTTTGCTATACTCGACCAGGGGACTTTGTTACACTGGATTAGGGGCCTTTTTTGGACTCGATGAGGGGCCTTTGTTATACTCGATCAGGAGACTTTGTTATACTCGATCAGGTGACTTTCTTATACACGAGCAGGGGGCTTTGTTATATTCGATCAGGGGACTTTGTTATACTCGATGAGGAGGCTTTGTTATACTTTATCAGGGGACTTTGCTATACTCGACCAGGGGACTTTGTTATACACGAACCGGGGACTTTGTTATACTCGACCAGGGGACTTTTTTATACTTGACCAGAGGACTTTGTTATATTCGATAAGGGAAATTTGTTAAGCTCGATCAGGGGACTTTGTTATACTCGAGCAGGGGACTTTGTTTACTCGATTAGGGGACTTTGTTATACTCGAACCAGGGGACTTTTTTATACTTGACCAATGGAATTTGTTCTACTCAATGAGGGGCCTTTGTTATACTCGATCAGGGGACTTTGTTATACACGACCAGGAGACTTTGTTATATGCGATCAGGGGACTTTTTTATACTCGACCAGAGGACTTTGTTATACTCGATCAGGGGATATGTTATAATCGATCAGGGGACTTTGTTATACTCAACCAGAGGACTTTGTTATACTCATTCAGGGGACTTTGTTATACTCGATTACGGGCCTTTGTTATATTTTATGAGAGGGTTTTGTTATACTCGACCAGGGGACTTTGTTATACTCGATCAGGGGACTTTGTTAGACACGATCAGGGGATGTGTTATACTCGATCAGGGGACTTTGTTATACTTGATTAGGGGACTTTGTTATACTCGATTAGGGAACTTTGTTATACTTGATCAGAGGACTTTGTTATACTCGACCAGGGGCCTTTGTTATGCTCGATTAGAAAACTTTGTTATTCTCGACCAGGGGACTTTGTTATACTGGACTAGGAGACTTTGTTATACTCATCCAGGGGGCTTTGTTATACTCGATCAGAGGACTTTGTTATACTCGATCAGATGACTTTGTCTTACTCGATCAGGGCCGTTTGCTATACTCGTCCGGGGGACTTTGTTATAATCGATCAGTGGACTTTGGTATGCTCGATCTAGGGACTTTATTATACTGGGCAAGCGGACTTTTTTATATTCGATCAGGGGACTTTGTTACACTGGATCAGGGGACATTTTTATACTCGATTAGGGGACTTTGTTATACTCGATCAGGGGACTTTTGTTACATTCGATTAGGGGACTGTGTTATACTCGATAATGGGACTTTGTTATACTGGACCAGGGGACTTTTTTATACTCGATCAGGGGACTTTGTCATATTCGACCAGAGGATTTTGTTATACTCGATCAGGGGATATGTTATACTTGAACAGAGGACTTTGCTATACTCGATCAGGGGACTTTGTTATACTTGATTAGGGGACTTTGTTATACTCGATCAGGGGACTTTGTTATACTTGATCAGAGGACTTTGTTATACTCGACAAGGGGCCTTTGTTATGCTCGATTAGAAAACTTTGTTATACTCGACCAGGGGACTTTGTTATACTCCACCAGGGACTTTGTTATACTCGATCAGGGGATATGTTATACTCGACCTCGGGACTTTGTTATACTCGATTAGGCGGCTTTGTTATACTCGATCAGGGGACTTTCTTATAATCGATGAGGGGCCTTTGTTATACTCGATCAGGGGCCTTTGTTATACTAGACCAGGGGACTGTGTTATACTCGATTTGAGGTCTTTTTTGGACTCGATCAGTGGACTTTGTTATACTCGAGCAGGGGGCTTTGTTATACTCGATCAGGGGACTTTGTTGTACTCGATCAGGAGGCTTTGTTATACTCAATGAGGTGACTTTGCTATACTCGACCAGGGGACTTCGTTATACTCGAACAGGGGGCTTTGTTATACTCGATTAGGGGACATTGTTATACTCGATCAGTAGGCTTTGTTATACTCCATCAGGGGACTTTGCTATACTCGAAAAGGGGACTTTGTTATACTCGATTAGGGGACTTTGTTATACTCGACCAGGGAACTTTTTTATACTTGACCAATGGAGTTTGTTATACTCGATGAGGGGCCTTTGTTATACTCGACCAGGGGACTTTGCTATAGTCGACCAGGGGACTTTGTTATACTCGATTAAGAGACTTTGTTATACTCGACCAGGGACTTTGTTATACTCGATTAGGGGACTTTGTTATACTCGATTAGGGACTTTGTTATACTCGATGAGGAGGCTTTGCTATACTCGACCAGGGGACTTTGCTATAGTCGACCAGGGGACTTTGTTATACTCGATTAAGGGACTTTGTTATACTCGACCAGAGGACTTTGTTATACTCGTCTAGGCGGCTTTTTTATACTCGATCAGGGGACTTTGTTATACTCGATCATGGGACTTTGTCTTACTCGATCAGGGCCCTTTGCTATACTCGACCAGGGGACTTTTTTATAAACGATCAGGGGACTTTGGTATGCTCGATCTAAGGACTTTGTTATACTGGGCCAGGGAACTTTTTTATACTCGATCAGGGGACTTTGTTAAACTGGACCAGGGGACATTTTTATACTCGATCAGGAGACTTTGTTATACTCGATCAGGGGACTTTTGTTACACTCGATCAGGGGACTTTGTTATACTCGATTAGGGAACTTTGTTATACTCTATAAGGGAACTTTGTTAAACTCGATAAGGGGAATTTGTTATACTCGATAAGGGGACTTTGATAGACTCGAACTGGGCACTTTGTTATACTCGACCAGGGGACTTTGTTATACTCGATTAGGCGGCTTTGTTATACTCGGTCAGGGGACTTTCTTATACTCGATTAGAGGCCTTTTTTGGATTCGACCACGGGACTTTGTTATACTCGAGCATTGGGCTTTGTTATACTCGATCAGGGGACTTTGTTATACTCGATGAGGAGGCTTTGTTATACTCGATCAGGGGACTTGCTATACTCGACCAGGGGACATTGTTATACTCGATCAGGAGACTTTGTTATACTCGACCAGGGATCTTTAATATACTTGACCAATGGAATTTGTTTTACTCGATGAGGGGCCTTTGTTATACTCGATGAGGGGACTTTGTTATACTCGACCAGGGGATTTTGTTATACTCGATCAGGGGACTTTTTTATACTCGACCAGAGGACTTTGTTATACTCAATCAGGAGATATGTTATACTCGACCAGGGGACTTTTGTATACTTGATCAGGGGACTTTGTTATACTTGACCAGGGGACTTTTTTATACTTGATCAAGGGACTTTGTCTTACTCGACCAGAGGCCTTTGTTATACTCGATCGGGGGACTTTGTTATACTCGATGAGTGGACTTTACTGTATTTGACCAATGGACTTTGCTATACTCGATGAGGGGCCTTTGTTATACTCGACCATAGGACTTTGTTATACTCGATCAGGTGATATGTTATACTCGATCAGGGGACTTTGCTATACTCGATCAGGGCCCTTTGCTATACTCGACCGGGGGACTTTGATATAAACGATCAGGGGACTTTGGTATGCTCGATCTAGGGACTTTATTATACTGGGCCAGGGAACTTTTTTATACTCGATCAGGGGACTTTGTTACACTGGACCAGCGGACATTTTTATACTCGATTAGGGGACTTTGTTATACTCGATCAGGGGACTTTTGTTACACTCGATGAGGGGACTTTGTTATACTTGATAAGGGAACTTTGTTAAACTCGATAAGGGGAATGTGTTATAATCGATAAGGGGACTTTGATAGACTCGAACAGGGAACTTTGTTATACTCGACCAGGCGACTTTGTTATACTCGATTAGGTGGCTTTGTTATACTCGATTAGGGGAGTTTCTTATACTCGATTAGAGGCCTTTTTTGGACTCGACCAGGGGACTTTGTTATACTCGAGCATTGGGCATTGTTATAATCGATCAGGGGACTTTGTTATAATCGATCAGGAGGCTTTGTTATACTCGATCCGGGGACTTTGCTATACTCGACCAGGGGACATTGTTTTACTCGATCAGGGGACTTTGTTATACTCGACCAGGGATCTTTTTTAAACTTGACCAATGAACTTTGTTATACTCGATGAGGGGCCTTTGTTATACTCGATGAGGGAATTTGTTATAATCGACCATGGGATTTTGTTATACTCGATCAGGGGACTTTTTTTTACTCGAACAGAGGACTTTGTTATACTCAATCAGGAGATATGTTATACTCGATCAGGGGACTTTGTTATACTCAACCAGGGGACTTTGTTATACTCTATCAGGGAAATTTGTCATACTCGACCAGAAGACTTTGTTATACTCGATCAGAGGATATGTTATACTCGATCAGGGGACTTTGTTATACTCGATCAGGGGACTTTGTTATACTCGATCAGAGGATATGTTATATTCGATCAGGGAACTTTGTTATATGCGATCAGGAGACTTTGTTATACTCGATTAGGGGCCTTTTTTATACTCGATGAGGGGGGTTTATTATACTCGACCACGGGGCTTTGCTATAGTCGACCAGGGGACTTTGTTATACTCGATTAGGGGACTTTGTTATACTCGACCATGGTACTTTTTTATACTTGATCAGGGGACTTTGTCTTACTCGACCAGAGGCCTTTGTTATACTCGATCGGGGGACTTTGTTATACTCGATGAGTGGACTTTACTATATTTGACCAATGGGCTTTGCTATACTCGATGAGGGGCCTTTGTTATACTCGATAAGGGGACTTTGTTATACTCGACCAGAGGACTTTGTTGTACTCGATCAGGTGATATGTTATACTCGATCAGGGGACTTTGTTATACTCGACGAGGGGCCTTTTTTATACTCGATTAGAAAACTTTGTTAAACTCGACCAGGAGACTTTGTGATACTCGATCAGGGGACTTTGTTATACTCCACCAGGGACTTTGTTATATTCGATCAGGGGATATGTAATACTCGATCAGGGGACTTTGTTATATTCGATCAGGGGTCTTTGTTATACTCGTCCAGGGGGCTTTGTTATACTCGATCAGGGGACTTTTTTATTTTCGATCAGGGGACTTTGTCTTACTCGATCAGGGCCTTTGTTATACTCGACCAGGGGACTTTGTTTTACTCGATCATGGCCCTTTGCTATACTCGACCAGGGGACTTTGTTATGCTCGATCTGGGACTTTGTTATACTAGATTAGTGGACGTTCCTATATTTGACCAATGGACTTTGCTATAGTCGATGAGGGGCCTTTGTTATACTCGATTAGGGGACTTTGTTATACTCGATCAGGGGATATGTTATACTCGATCGGGGGAATTTGTTATACTCAACCAGATGACTTTGTTATACTCATTCAGGGGACTTTGTTATACTCGATTAGGGGCCTTTGTTATATTTTATGAGGGGGTTTTGTTATACTCGACCAGGGGACTTTGTTATACTCGATCAGGGGACTTTGTTATACTCAATCAGGGGATATGTAATACTCGATCAGGGGACTTTGTTATATTCGATCAGGGGTCTTTGTTATGCTCGTCCAGGGGGCTTTGTTATACTCGATCAGGGGACTTTTTTATATTCGATCAGGGGACTTTGTGTTACTCGATCAGGGCCTTTGTTATACTCGACCAGGGGACTTTGTTTTACTCGATCATGGCCCTTTGCTATACTCGACCAGGGGACTTTGTTATGCTCGATCTGGGACTTTGTTATACTCGATCAGTGGACTTTCCTATATTTGACCAATGGACTTTGCTATACTCGATGAGGGGCCTTTGTTATACTCGATCAGGGGAGTTTGTTATACTCGATCAGGGGATATGTTATACTCGATCAGGGGACTTTGTTATACTCAACCAGAGGACTTTGTTATACTCATTCAGGGGACTTTGTTATACTCGATTAGGGGCCTTTGTTATATTTCATGAGGGGGTTTTGTTATACTCGACCAGGGGACTTTGTTATACTCGATCAGGGGACTTTGTTATACTCGATTAGGGGATATGTTATACTCGATCAGGGGACTTTGTTATACTTAATTAGGGGACTTTGTTATACTCAATTAGGGGACTTTGTTATACTTGATCAGAGGACTTTGTTATACTCGACCAGGTGCCTTTGTTATGCTCGATTATAAAACTTTGTTATTCTCGACCAGGGGACTTTGTTATACTCCACCAGGGCCTTTGTTATACTCGATCAGGGTATATGTTATACTCGACCAGGGGACTTTGTTATAATCGATTAGGGGACTTTGTTATGCTCGATCTGGGCACTTTGTTAAACTGGGCCAGGAGACGTTGTTATACTCGATCAGGGGATATGTTATACTCGATCAGGGGACTTTGTTATACTGGACCAGGGGACTTTGTTATACTCATCCACGGGGCTTTGTTATACTCGATCAGAGGACTTTGTTATACTCGATCAGATGACTTTGTCTTACTCGATCAGGGCCGTTTGCTATACTCGACCGGGAGACTTTGTTATAATCGATCAGTGGACTTTGGTATGCTCGATCTAGAGACTTTATTATACTGGGCAAGCGGACTTTTTTATATTCGATCAGGGGACTTTGTTACACTGGACAAGGGGACATTTTTATACTCGACCAGGGGACTTTGTTATACTCGACCAGGGGCCTTTGTTATACTCGATTAGGGGACTTTGTTATACTCGATAATGGGACTTTGTTAAACTGGACCAGGGGACTTTTTTATATTCGATCAGGGGACATTGTCATATTCGACCAGAGGATTTTGTTATACTCGATCAGGGGATATGTTATACTCGAACAGAGGACTTTGCTATACTCGATCAGGGGATTTTGTTATACTTGATTAGGGGACTTTGTTATACTCGACAAGGGGCCTTTGTTATGCTCGATTAGAAAACTTTGTTATACTCGACCAGGGGACTTTGTTATACTCCACCAGGGACTTTGTTATACTCGATCAGGGGATATGTTACACTCGACCACGGGACTTTGTTATACTCGATACGGCGGCTTTGTTATACTCGATCAGGGGACTTTCTTATACTCGATGAGGGGCCTTTGTTATACTCGATCAGGGGCCTTTGTTATACTAGATCAGGAAACTTTGTTATACTCGATTTGACGCCTTTTTTGGACTCGATCAGGAGACTTTGTTATACTCGAGCAGGGGGCTTTGGCATACTCGATCAGGGGATTTTGTTATACTCGATCAGGGGACTTTGTTATACTCGATGAGGAGGCTTTGTTATACTCGATGAGGGGACTTTGCTATACTCGACCAGGGGACTTCGTTATACTCGAAAAGGGGACTTTGTTATACTCGATTAGGGGACTTTGTTATACTCGACCAGGGAACATTTTTATACTTGACCAATGGAGTTTGTTACACTCGATGAGGGACCTTTGTTATACTCGACCAGGGGACTTTGCTATAGTTGACCAGGGAACTTTGTTATACTCGATTAAGGGACTTTGTTATACTCGACCAGGGACTTTGTTATACTGGATTAGGGGACTTTGTTATACTCGATTAGGGGACTTTGTTATACTCGATGAGGAGGCTTTGTTATACTTGACCAGGGGACTTTGCTATAGTCGACCAGGGGACTTTGTTATACTCGATTAGGGGACTTTGTTATACTCGACCAGAGGACTTTGTTATACTCGTCTAGGGGGCTTTTTTATACTCAATCAGGGGACTTTGTTATACTCGATCAGGGGACTTTGTCTTACTCAATCAGGGCCCTTTGCTATACTCGACCGGGGGACTTTGTTATAAACGATCAGGGGACTTTGGTATGCTCGATCTAGGGACTTTATTATACTGGGCCAGGGAACTTTTTTATACTCGATCAGGGGACTTTGTTACACTGGACCAGGGGACATTTTTATCCTCGATCAGGGGACTTTGTTATACTCGATCAGGGGACTTTTGTTACACTCGATGAGGGGACTTTGTTATACTCGATCTGGGAACTTTGGTATGCTCGATCTAGGGACTTTGTTATACTGGGCCAGGGAACTTTTTTATACTCGATCAGGGGACTTTGTTACACTTGACCAGGGGACATTTTTATACTCGATCAGGGGACTTTGTTATTCTTGATCAGGGGACTTTTGTTACACTCGATCAGGGGTCTTTCTTATACTCAACCAGGGACTTTCTTATATTTGATTAGGGGATATGTAATACTCGATCAGGGGACTTTGTTATACACGATCAGGGGTCTTTGTTATACTCGTCGAGGGGGCTTTGTTATACTCGATCAGGGGACTTTGTTATACTCGATCAGGGGACTTTGTCTCATTCTTGGCAGGGCCTTTGTTATACTCGACCTGGGGACTTTGTTATAATCGATCAGGGGACTTTGTTACGCTCGATCTGGGGACTTTGTTATACTGGGCCAGGCGACTTTGTAATTCTCGATCAGGGGATATGTTATACTCGATCAGGGGACTTTGTTATACTGGACCAGTGGACTTTATTATACTCGATCATAGGACTTTGTTAAACTCGATCAGGGAACTTTGTTATACTCGTCCAGGCGGCTTTGTTATACTCGATTAGGGGACATTGTTATACTCGATCAGAGGACTTTGTCTTACTCGATCAGGGCCCTTTGCTATTCTCGACCAGGGGACTTTGTTATAATCGATCAGGGGACATTGTTATGCTCGATCTGGGACTTTGTTATACTCGATCAGTGGACTTTCCTATATTTGACCAATGGACTTTGCTAAACTCGATGAGGGGCCTTGGTTATACTCGATCAGGGGACTTTGTTATACTCGACCAGGGGACTTTGTTATACTCGATCAGGGGACTTTGTCATACTCGGCCAGAGGACTTTGTTATACTCGATCAGAGGATATGTTATACTCGATCAGGCGACTTTGTTAAACTCGATCAGGGGACTTTGTTATACTTGATTAGGGGACTTTGTTATACTCGATCAGGGGACTTTGTTACACTGAACCAGGGGACATTTTTATGCTCGATTAGGGGACTTTGTTATTCTCGATCAGGGGACTTTTGTTACACTCGATCAGGGAACTTTGTTATACTCGACCAGGGGCCTTTGTTATACTCGATTAGGGGACTTTGTTATACTCGATAAGGGGACTTTGTTATACTCGATAAGGGGAATTTGTTATACTCGATAAGGGGACTTTGTTAGACTCGAACAGGGGACTTTGTTATACTCGATCAGGGGACTTTGTTATACTCGATCAGGAGGCTTTGTTATACTCGATGAGGGACTTTGCTATACTCGACCAGGGGACTTCGTTATACTCGAACAGGGGCTTTGTTATTCTCGATTAGGGACTTTGTTATACTCGATCAGGAGGCTTTGTGTACTCCATCAGGGGACTTTGCTATACTCGAGGGGGCTTTGTTATACTCGACCAGGGAACTTTTGTTACACTCAATCAGGGAACTTTGTTATACTCGACCAGGGGCCTTTGTTATACTCGATTAGGGGACTTTGTTATACTCGATAAGGGGACTTTGTTATACTCGATAAGGGGAATTTGTTATACTCGATAAGGGGACTTTGTTTGACTCGAACAGGGGACTTTGTTATACTCGATCAGGGGACTTTGTTATACTCGATGAGGAGGCTTTGTTATACTCCATGAGGGGACTTTGCTATACTCGACCAGGGGACTTCGTTATACTCGAACAGGGGGCTTTGTTATTCTCGATTAGGGGACTTTGTTATACTCTATCAGGAGGCTTTGTCATACTCCATCAGGGGACTTTGCTATACTCGAAAAGGGGGCTTTGTTATACTCGATTAGGGGACTTTGTTATACTCGACCAGGGAACTTTTTTATACTTGACCAATGGAGTTTGTTATACTCGATGAGGGGCCTTTGTTATACAAGACCAGGGGACTTTGCTATAGTCAACCAGGGGACTTTGTTATACTCGATTAAGGGACTTTGTTATACTCGACCAGGATCTTTGTTATACTCGATTAGGGGACTTTGTTATACTCGATTAGGGGACTTTGTTATACTCGATGAGGAGGCTTTGTTATACTCGACCAGGGGACTTTGCTATAGTCGACCAGGGGACTTTGTTATACTCGATTAGGGGACTTTGTTATACTCGACCAGACGACTTTGTTATACTCGTCTAGGGGCTTTTTTATACTCGATCATGGGACTTTGTTATACTCGATCAGGGGACTTTGTCTTACTCGATCAGGGCCCTTTGCTATACTCGACCGGGGGACTTTGTTATAAACGATCAGGGGACTTTGGTATGCTCGATCTAGGGACTTTACTATACTGGGCCAGGGAACTTTTTTATACTCGATCAGGGCACTTTGTTACATTGGACCAGGGGACATTTTTATACTCGATCAGGGGACTTTGTTATACTCGATCAGGGGACTTTTGTTACACTCGATCAGGGGACTTTGTTATACTCGACCAGGGGCCTTTGTTATACTGGATTAGGGGACTTTGTTTCACTCGATTAGGGGACTTTGTTATACTTGATCAGAGGACTTTCTTATACTCAACCAGGGGCCTTTGTTATACTCGATTAGAAAACTTTGTTATACTCGACCAGGGGACTTTGTTATACTCCACCAGGGACTTTTTTATACTCGATCAGGGGATATGTTTTACTCGATCAGGGGACTTTGTTATACTCGGTTCAGGGGACTTTGTTATACTCGTCCAGGGGGCTTTGTTATACTAGGATTAGGGGACTTTGTTATGCTCGATCAGGGGACTTTGTCTTACTCGATCGGGCCCCTTTGTTATACTCGACCAGGGGACTTTGTTATAATCGATTAGGGGACTTTGTTTTGCTCGATCTGGGGACTTTGTTAAACTGGTTCAGGAGACGTTGTTATACTCTATCAGGGGATATGTTATACTTGATCAGGGGACTTTGTTATACTGGACCAGGGGACTTTGTTATACTCGATTAGGGGACTTTGTTATACTCGATGAGGGAACTTTGTTTTACTCGTCTAGGGGGCTTTGTTATACTCGATCAGGGGACTTTGCTATACTCGATCAGTGAACTTTGGTATGCTCGATCTAGGGACTTTGTTATACTGGGCCAGGGAACTTTTTTATACTCGATCAGGGGACTTTGTTACACTGGACCAGGGGACAATTTTATACTCGATCAGGGGACTTTGTTATTCTTGATCAGGGGACTTTTGTTACACTCGATCAGGGGACTTTCTTATACTCCACCAGGGACTTTCTTATATTTGGTCAGGGGATATGTAATACTCGATCAGGGGACTTTGTTATACTCGATCAGGGGACTTTGTCTCATTCTTGGCAGGGCCTTTGTTATACTCGACCTGGGGACTTTGTTATAATCGATCAGGGGACTTTGTTACGCTCGATCTGGGGTCTTTGTTATACTGGGCCAGGCGACTTTGTAATTCTCGATCAGGGGATATGTTATACTCGATCAGGGGACTTTGTAATACTGGACCAGGGGACTTTATTATACTCGATCATAGGACTTTGTTATACTCGATCAGGGAACTTTGTTATACTCGTCCAGGGGGCTTTGTTATACTCGATTAGGGGACTTTGTTATACTCGATCAGGGGACTTTGTCGTACTCGATCAGGGCCCTTTGCTATTCTCGACCAGGGGACTTTGTAATAATCGATCAGGGGACATTGTTATGCTCGATCTGGGACTTTGTTATAATCGATCAGTGGACTTTCCTATATTTAACCAATGGACTTTGCTAAACTCGATGAGGGGCCTTGGTTATACTCGATCAGGGGACTTTGTTATACTCGACCAGGGGACTTTGTTATACTCGATCAGTGGACTTTGTCATACTCGGCCAGAGGACTTTGTTATACTCGATCAGAGGATATGTTATACTCGATCAGGCGACTTTGTTAAACTCGATCAGGGGACTTTGTTATACTTGATTAGGGGACTTTGTTATACTCGATCAGGGGACTTTGTTACACTGAACCAGGGGACATTTTTATGCTCGATTAGGGGACTTTGTTATTCTCGATCAGGGGACTTTTGTTACACTAGATCAGGGAACTTTGTTATACTCGACCAGGGGCGTTTGTTATACTCGATTAGGGGACTTTGTTATACTCGATAAGGGGACTTTGCTATACTCGACCAGGGGACTTCGTTATACTCGAACAGGGGGCTTTGTTATACTCGATTAGGGGACTTTGTTATACTCGATCAGGAGGCTTTGTCATACTCCATCAGGGGACTTTGCTATACTCGAAAAGGGGACTTTGTTATACTCGATTAGGGGACTTTGTTATACTCGACCAGGGAACTTTTTTATACTTGACCAATGGAGTTTGTTATACTCGATGAGGGGCCTTTGTTATACTCGACCAGGGGACTTTGCTATAGTCGACCAGGGGACTTTGTTATACTCGATTAAGGGACTTTGTTATACTCGACCAGGGTCTTTGTTATACTCGATTAGGGGACTTTGTTATACTCGATTAGGGGACTTTGTTATACTCGATGAGGAGGCATTGTTATACTCGACCAGGGGACTTTGCTTTAGTCGACCAGGGGACTTTGTTATACTCGATTAGGGGACTTTGTTATCCTCGACCAGACGACTTTGTTATACTCGTCTAGGGGGCTTTTTTATACTCGATCATGGGACTTTGTTATACTCGATCAGGGGACTTTGTCTTACTCGATCAGGGCCCTTTGCTCTACTCGACCGGGGGACTTTGTTATAAACGATCAGGGGACTTTGGTATGCTCGATCTAGGGACTTTATTATACTGGGCCAGGGAACTTTTTTATACTCGATCAGGGCACTTTGTTACACTGGACCAGGGGACATTTTTATACTCGATCAGGGGACTTTGTTATACTCGATCAGGGGCCTTTGTCATATTCGACCAGAGGACTTTGTTATACTCGATCAGAGGATATGTTATACTCGATCAGGGGGCTTTGTTATACCTGATCAGGGGACTTTGTCATACTCGATCTGTGGACTTTCCTATATTTGACCAATGGACTTTGTTATACTCTATGAGGGGCCTTTGTTATACTTGATCAGGGGACTTTGTTATACTTGATTAGGGGAAATTGTTATACTCGATCAGGGGACTTTGGTACACTGGACCAAGGGACATTTTTATACTTGATTAGGGGACTTTGTTTTACTCGATCAGGGGAGTTTTGTTATACTTGATCAGGGGACTTTTGTTACACTCGATCAAGGGACTTTGTTATACTCGACCAGGGGACTTTTTTATACTTGATCAGGGGACTTTGTCATACTCGATCTGTGGACATTCCTATATTTGACCAATGGACTTTGTTATATTCTATGAGGGGCCTTTGTTATACTTGATCAGGGGACTTTGTCATACTTGATTAGGGGACTTTGTTATACTCGATCAGGGGACTTTGTTACACTAGACCAGGGGATATTTTTATACTTGATTATGGGACTTTGTTATTCTCGATCAGGGGACTTTTGTTACACTCGATCAGGGAACTTTGTTATACTCGACCAGGGAACTTTGTTATACTCGATTAGGGGACTTTGTTATACTCGATAAGGGGACTTTGCTATACTCGACCAGGGGACTTTGTTATACTCGATTAAGCGGCTTTGTTATACTCGATCAGGGGACTTTCTTATACTCGATATGGAGGCTTTGTTATACTCCTTCAGTGGACTTTGCTACACTCGACCAGGGGACTTTGTTATACTTGAGTAGGCGGCTTTATCATACTCGATTAGGGGACTTTGTTATACTCGATCAGGGGATTTTGTCTTACTCGATCAGGGCCTTTTTTATACTCGAGGGGACTTTGTTATACTGGGCCATGAGACTTTGTACTACTCGACCAGGGGACTTTGTTATACTCGCCCAGGGGGCTTTGTTATACTCGATTAGGGGACTGTGTTATACTCGATCAGGGGACTTTGTCTTACTCGATCAGTCCCTTTGCTATACTCGACCAGGGAACTTTTTATAATCGATCAGGCGACTTTGTTATGCTCGATCTGGGACTTTGCTATACTCGATCAGTGGACTTTCCTATATTTGACCAATGGACTTTGTTATACTCGATCAAGGGACTTTGTTATACTCGACAAGGGGACTTTGTTATAATCGATTAGGGGACTTTGTTATGCTCGATGGGGACTTTGTCTTACTCGATCAGGGCCCTTTGTTATACTCGAACAGGGGACTTTGTTGTAATCGATTAGGGGACATTGTTATGCTCGATCTGGGGACTTTGTTATAATCGATCAGGGGGCTTTGTTATACTCGACGAGGGGACTTTTTTATACTTGATCAGGGGACTTTGTCATACTCGATCAGTGGACTTTTCTCTATTTGACCAATGGACTTTGCTATACTCGATGAGGGGCCTTTGTTATACTCGATGAGGGGCCTTTGTTATACTCGATCACTGGACTTTGTTATACACGACCAGGGGAATTTGTTATACTCGTTCAGGGGTCTTTGTTATACTCGATACAGAGGACTTTGTTATACTCGATCAGGGGATATTTTATACTCGATCAGGGGACTTTGTTTTACTCGATTAGCGGACTTTGTTATACTTGATCAGAGGACTTTGTTATACTCAACCAGGGTCCTTTGTTATACTCGATTAGAAAACTTTGTTATACTCGACCAGGGGACTTTGTTATACTCCACCAGGGACTTTTTTATACTCGATCAGGGGATATGTTTTACTCGATCAGGGGACTTTGTTATACTCGGTTCAGGGGACTTTGTTATGCTCGATCAGGGGACTTTGTCTTACTCAATCAGGGGCCTTTGTTATACTCGACCAGGGGACTTTGTTATAATCGATTAGGGGACTTTGTTACGCTCGATCTGGTGACTTTGTTAAACTGGGCCAGGAGACGTTGTTATACTCTATCAGGGGATATGTTATACTTGATCAGGGGACTTTGTTATACTGGACCAGGGGCTTTGTTATACTCGATTAGGGAACTTTTTATACTTGATGTGGGAACTTTGTTATACTCGTCTAGGGGGCTTTGTTATACTCGATCAGGGGACTTTGTTATACTCGATCAGGGAACTTTGGTATGCTCGATCTAGGGACTTTGTTATACTGGGCCAGGGAACTTTTTTATACTCGATCAGGGTACTTTGTTACACTGGACCAGGGGACATTTTTATACTCGATTAGGGGACTTTGTTATACTTGATCAGGGGACTTTTGTTACACTCGATCAGGGGACTTTGTTATACTCGACCAGGGGCCTTTGTTATACTCAATCAGGAGACTTTGTTATACTCGATTAGTGGCCTTTGTGATACTCGATCAGGGGACTTTGTTATACTCCACCAGGGACTTTGTTATATTCGATCAGGGGATATGTAATACTCGATCAGGGGACTTTGTTATACACGATCAGGGGTTGTTGTTATACTCGTCCAGGGAGCTTTGTTATACTCGATCAGGGGACTTTGTTATACTCGATCAGGGGACTTTGTCTCATTCGATCAGGGCCTTTGTTATACTCGACCTGGGGACTTTGTTATAGTCGATCAGGGGACTTTGTTACGCTCGATCTGGGGACTTTGTTATACTGGGCCAGGAGACTTTGTAATACTCGATCAGGGGATATGTTATACTCGATCAGGGGACTTTGTTATACTGGACCAGGGGACTTTGTTATACTCGATCATGGGACTTTGTTATACTCGATCAGGGAACTTTGTTATACTCGTCCAGGGGGCTTTGTTATACTCGATTAGGGGACTTTGTTATACTCGATCAGGGGACTTTGTTATACTTGATTAGGGGCCTTTTTTGGACTCGATGAGGGGCCTTTGTAATACTCGATCAGGAGACTTTGTTATACTCGATCAGAGGACTTTCTTATACTCGTGCAGGGGGCTTTGTTAAATTCGATCAGGGGACTTTGTTATACTCGATCAGAAGGCTTTGTTATACTTGATCATGGGACTTTGCTATACTCGACCAGGGGACTTTGTTACCCTCGATGAGGGGACAATGTTATACTCGACCAGGGGACATTTTTATACTTGACCAATGGACTTTCTTATACTCGATGAAGGCCCTTTGTTATAGTCGATCAGGGGCATTTGTTATACTCGAGCAGGGGACTTTGTTATACTCTATTAGCGGACTTTTTTATACTCGACCAGAGGACTTTGTTATACTCTATCTGGGGATATGTTATACTCGATCACGGGACTTTGTTATACTCAACCGGAGGACTTTATTATACTCGATCAGGGGACTTTGTTATACTCAATCAGGGGACTTTGTTATACTCGATTAGGGGCCTTTGTTATACTTGATGAGGGGGTTTTGTTATACTCGACCAGGGGACTTTGTTATACTCGATCAGGGGACTTTGTTATACTCGACCAGGGGACTTTTTTATACTTGATCAGGGGACTTTGTCATACTCGATCAGTAGACTTTCCTATATTTGACCGATGGATATTGCTATACTCGATGAGGGGTCTTTGTTATACTCGATCAGGGGACTTTGTTATACTCGACCAGGGGACTTTGTTATACTCGATGAGGGGATATGTTATACTCGATCAGGGGACTTTGTTATACTCGATCAGGGGACTTTGTTATACTTGATTAGGGGACTTTGTTATTCTCGATCAGGCGACTTTGTTATACTTGATTAGAGGACTTTGTTATACTCGACCAGGGGCCTTTGTTATGCTCGATTAGAAAACTTTGTTATACTCGACCAGGGGACTTTAATATACTCCACCAGGGACTTGTTATACTCGATCAGGGGATATGTTGTACTCGATCATGGGACTTTGTTATACTCGGTTCAGGGGACTTTGTTATACTCGTCCAAGGGGCTGTGTTATACTAGTATCAGAGGACTCGGTTATACTCGATGAGGGGACTTTGTCTTACTCGATCAGGGCCCTTTGTTATACTCGACCAGGGGACTTTGTTATAATCGATTAGGGGACTTTGTTATGCTCGATCTGGGGACTTTGTTAAACTGGGCCAGGAGACGTTGTTATACTCGATCAGGGGATATGTTATACTCGATCAGGGGACTTTGTTATACTGTAGCAGGGGACTTTGTTATACTCGATCTGGGGACTTTGTTATACTCGATTAGGAAACTTTGTTATACTCATCCAAGGGGTTTTGTTATACTCGATCAGGGGACTTTGTTATACTTGATCAGGGGACTTTGTCTTACTCGATGAGGGCCCTTTGCTATACTCGACCAGGGGACTTTGTTATAATCGATGAGGGGTCTTTGGTATGCTCGATCTAGGGACTTTGTTATTCTGGGCAAGGGGACTTTTTTATACTCGATTAGGGGACTTTGTTACACTGGTCCAGAGGACATTTTTATACTCGATTAGGGGACTTTGTTATACTCGATTAGGGGACTTTTGTTACACTCGATCAGGGGACTTTGTTATACTCGACAAGGGGCCTTTATTATACTCGATTAGGGGACTTTGTTATACTCGATATGGGGACTTTGTTATACTCGATAAGGGGAATTTGTTATACTCGATAAGGGGACTTTGTTAGACTCGAACAGGGGACTTTGTTATACTCGACCAGGGGACTTTGTTATACTCGATTAGGGGACTTTTTTATACTCGACCAGAGGACTTTGTTATACTCTATCAGGGGATATGTTATACTCGATCACGGGACTTTGTTATACTCAACCAGAGGACTTTGTTATACTCGATCAGGGGACTTTGTTATACTCAATCAGGGGACTTTGTTATACTCGATTAGGGGCCTTTGTTATACTTGATGAGGGGGTTTTGTTATACTCGACCAGGGGACTTTGTTATACTCGATCAGGGGACTTTGTTATACTCGACCAGGGGACTTTTTTATACTTGATCAGGGGACTTTGTCATACTCGATCAGTGGACTTTCCTATATTTGACCGATGGACTTTGCTATACTCGATGAGGGGTCTTTGTTATACTCGATCAGGGGACTTTGTTATACTCGACCAGGGGACTTTGTTATACTCGATGAGGGGATATGTTATACTCGATCAGGGGACTTTGTTATACTCGATCAGGGGACTTTGTTATACTTGATTAGGGGACTTTGTTATTCTCGATCAGGGGACTTTGTTATACTTGATCAGAGGACTTTGTTATACTCGACCAGGGGCCTTTGTTATGCTCGATTAGAAAACTTTGTTATACTCGACCAGGGGACTTTAATATACTCCACCAGGGACTTGTTATACTCGATCAGGGGATATGTTGTACTCGATCAGGGGACTTTGTTATACTCGGTTCAGGGGACTTTGTTATAATCGATTAGGGGACTTTGTTATGCTCGATCTGGGGACTTTGTTAAACTGGGCCAAGAGACGTTGTTATACTCGATCAGGGGATATGTTATACTCGATCAGGGGACTTTGTTATACTGTAGCAGGTGACTTTGTTATACTCGATCTGGGGACTTTGTTATACTCGATTAGGAAACTTTGTTATACTCACCCAAGGGGTTTTGTTATACTCGATCAGGGGACCTTGTTATACTCGATCAGGGGACTTTGTCTTACTCGATCAGGGCCCTTTGCTATACTCGACAAGGGGACTTTGTTATAATCGATCAGGGGTCTTTGGTATGCTCGATCTAGGGACTTTGTTATTCTGGGCAAGGGGACTTTTTTATATTCGATCAGGGGACTTTGTTACACTGGTCCAGAGGACATTTTTATACTCGATTAGGGGACTTTGTTATACTCGATTAGGGGACTTTTGTTACACTCGATCAGGGGACTTTGTTATACTCGACAAGGGGCCTTTATTATACTCGATTAGGGGACTTTGTTATACTCGATATGGGGACTTTGTTATACTCGATAAGGGGAATTTGTTATACTCGATAAGGGGACTTTGTTAGACTCGAACAGGGGACTTTGTTATACTCGACCAGGGGACTTTGTTATACTCGATTAGGCGGCTTTGTTATACTCGATCAGGGGACTTTCTTAAACTCGATGAGGGGCCTTTGTTATACTCGATCAGGGGCCTTTGTTATACTAGATCAGGGGACTTTGTTATACTCGATTAGAGGCCTTTTTTGGACTCGATTAGGGGACTTTGTTATACTCGAGCAGGGGGCTTTGTTATACTCGATCAGGGGACTTTGTTATACTCGATCAGGAGGCTTTGTTATACTCGGTCAGGGGATTTTACTATACTCGACCAGGGGACTTTGTTATACTCGACCAGCGGGCTTTGTTATACTCGATTAGGGGACTTTGTTATAATCGATCAGGAGGCTTTGTTTTATTCGATCAGGGGACTTTGCTATACTCGACTAGGGGACTTTGTTATACTCGAACAGGGGGCTTTGTTATTCTCGACCAGAGAACTTTTTTATACTTGACCAATGAACTTTGTTATACTCCATGAGGGGCCTTTGTTATACTCGATTAGGGGACTTTGTTATACTCGATCAGGAGGCTTTGTTATACTCGATGAGGGGACTTTGTTATGCTCGATATGGGGACATTGTTATACCGGGCCAGGGGACTTTTTTATACTCAATCAGGGGACGTTGTTATACTTGATCAGAGGACTTTGTTATAATCGACCAGACGCCTTTGTTATACTCGATCAGGGGACTTTGTTATACTCGATAAGGGGACTTTGCTATACTCGATAAGGGGAAAATGTTATTCTCGATGAGGGGATTTAATGTTAGACTCGAACTGGGGACTTTGTTATACTCGACCAGGGGACTTTGTTATATTCGATCAGGGGATATGTTATACTCGATCAGAGAACTTTGTTTTACTCGATCAGGGGACTTTGTTATACTCGATCAGGGACTTTGTTTTACTTGATCAGAGGACTTTGTTATACTCGACCAGGGGCCTTTGTTATGCTCGATTAGAAAACATTGTTATACCCGACCAGGGGACTTTGTTATACTCCACCAGGAACTTGTTATACTCGATCAGGGGATATGTTATACTCGATCAGGGGACTTTGTTATACTCGACCAGGGAACTTTTTTATACTTGATCAGGGGACTTTGTCATACTCGATCAGTGGACTTTCCTATATTTGACCGATGGACATTGCAATACTCGATGAGGGGTCTTTGTTATACTCTATCAGGGGACTTTGTTATACTCGACCAGGGAACTTTGTTATACTCGATCAAGGGATATGTTATACTCGATCAGGGGACTTTGTTATACTCGATCAGGGGACTTTGTTATACTTGATTAGGGGACTTTGTTATACTCGATCAGGGGACTTTGTTATACTTGATCAGAAGACTTTGTTATACTCGATCAGGGGACTTTGTTATACTCCACCAGGAACTTGTTATACTCGATCAGGGGATATGTTATACTCGATCAGGGGACTTTGTTATACTCGGTTCAGGGGACTTTGTTATACTCGTCCAGGGGGCATTGTTATACTAGCATCAGAGGACTTTGTTATACTCGATGAGGGGACTTTGTCTTACTCGATCAGGGCCCTTTGTTATACTCGACCATGGGACTTTGTTATAATCGATTAGGGGACTTTGTTATGCTCGATCTGGGGATTTTGTTAAACTGGGCCAGGAGACGTTGTTATACTCGATCAGGGGATATGTTATACTCGATCAGGGGACTTTGTTATACTGGAGCAGGGGACTTTGTTATACTCGATCAGGGGACTTTGTTATACTCGATCAGGGAACTTTGTTATACTCATCCAGGGGCTTTTGTTATACTCGATCAGGGGACTTTGTTATACTCGATCAGGGGACTTTGTTTTACTCGATGAGGGCCCTTTGCTATACTCGACCGGGAGATTTTGTTATAATCGATGAGGGGTCTTTGGTATGCTCGATCTAGGGACTTTTTTATTCTGGGCAAGGGGGCTTTTTTATACTCGATCAGGGGGCTTTGTTACACTGGACCAGAGGACATTTTTATACTCGATTAGGGGACTTTGTTATACTCGATTAGGGGACTTTTATTACACTCGATCAGGGGACTTTGTTATACTCGAACAGGGGCCTTTGTTATACTCGATTAGCGGACTTTTTTATACTCGAGCAGGGGGGTTTGTTGTAGTCGACAAAGGAACATTTTTATACTTGACCAATGAACTTTGTTATACTCGATGAGGGGCCTTTGTTATACTCGATGAGGACGCTTTGTTATTCTCGATCAGGGGACTTTGCTATACTCGACCAGGGGACTTTTTTATACTCGATCAGGGGACTTTGTTATACTCGATCAGAGGACTTTGTCTTACTCGATCAGGGCCCTTTGCTATACTCGACCAGGGGACTTTGTTATAATCGATCAGGGTACTATGTTATGCTCGATAAGGGGACTTTGTTATACCGGGCCAGGGGACTTTTTTATACTCGATCAGGGGACTTTGTTATACTCGATCACTGGACTTTTGTTATACTCGATCAGGGGATTTAATGTAAGACTCGAACAGGGGACTTTGTTACACCAGAACAGGGGACTTTGTTATAATCGAGCAGGGGATATGTTATACTCGATCAGGGGACTTTGTTATTCTCGATCAGGGGACTTTGTTATACTTGATTAGGAGACTTTGTTATACTCGATCAGGGGACTTTGTTATACTTGATCAGAGGACGTTGTTATACTAGACCAGGGGCCTGTGTTATGCTCGATTAGAAAACTTTGTTATACTCGACCAGGGGACTTTCTTATACTCCACCAGGGACTTGTTATACTCGATCAGGGGATATGTTATACTCGATCAGCGGACTTTGTTATACTCCGTTCAGGGGACTTTGTTATACTCGTCCAGGGGGCTTTGTTATACTAGCATCAGAGGACTTTTTTATACTCGATGAGGGGACTTTGTCTTGCTCGATGAGGAATTTTTGTTATACTCGACCAGGGGACTTTGTTATACTCGATAAGGAGCCTTTGTTATACTAGATCAGGGGACTTTGTTATATTCGATTAGAGGCCTTTTTTGGACTCGATTAGGGGACTTTGTTATTCTCGAGCAGGGGGCTTTGTTATACTCGATCAGGGGACTTTGTTATACTCGATCAGGAGGCTTTGTTATACTCGATCAGGGGACGTTGCTATACTCGACCAGGGGACTTTGTTATACTCGAGCAGGAGGCTTTGTTATACTCGATTAGGGACTCTGTTATACTCGATCAGGAGGCTTTGTTATATTCGATCAGGGGACTTTGCTATACTCGACCAGGGGACTTTGTTATACTCGAACAGGGACTTTGTTATACTCGACAAGGGGACTTTGTTATACTCGATTAGGCGGCTTTGTTATACTCGATCAGGGGACTTTCTTATACTCGATGAGGGGCCTTTTTTGGACTCGATGAGGGGCCTTTGTTATACTCGATCAGGGGACTTTGTCTTACTCGACCAGGGAACTTTTTTATACTCGAGCAGGGGGCTTTGTTATATTCGATCAGGGGACTTTGTTATACTCGATCAGGAGGCATTGTTATACTTGATCAGGGAACTTTGCTATACTCGACCAGGGGACTTTGTTATACACGAACCGGGGACTGTGTTATACTCGACCAGGGGACTTTTTTATACTTGACCAGAGGACTTTGTTATATTCGATTAGGGGACTTTGTTATACTCGATGAGGGGACTTTGTTATACTCGAGCAGGGACTTTGTTATACTCGATCAGGGGACTTTTTTATACTCGACCAGAGGACTTTGTTATATTCGATTAGGGGACTTTGTTATACTCGAACCAGGGAACTTTTTTATACTTGACCAATGGACTTTGTTCTACTCAATGAGGGGCCTTTGTTATACTCGATCAGGGGACTTTGTTATACACGACCAGGAGACTTTGTTATACGCGATCAGGGGACTTTTTTATACTCGACCAGAGGACTTTGTTATACTCGATCAGGGGATATGTTATACTCTTTCAGGGGACTTTGTTATACTCAACCAGAGGACTTTGTTATACTCATTCAGGGGACTTTGTTATACTCGATTAGGGGCCTTTGTTATATTTGATGAGAGGGTTTTGTTATACTCGACCAGGGGACTTTGTTATACTCGATCAGGGGACTTTGTTATACTCGATCAGGGGATATGTTATACTCGATGAGGGGACTTTGTTATACTCTATCAGGGGGACATTGTTATACTTGATTAGGGGACTTTGTTATACTCGATTAGGAGTCTTTGTTATACTTGATCAGAGGACTTTGTTATACTCGACCAGGGGCCTTTGTTATGCTCGATTAGAAAACTTTGTTATACTCGACCAGGGGACTTTGCTATACTCGACCAGGGGAATTTGTTATACTCGATGAGTTGCTTTGTTATACTCGACGAGGGGACTTTTTTATACTTGATCAGGGGACTTTGTCATACTCGATCAGTGGACTTTCCTATATTTGACCAATGGACTTTGCTATACTCGATAAGGGGCCTTTGTTGTACTCGATCACTGGTCTTTGTTATACACGACCAGGGGACTTTGTTATACTCGTTCAGGGGTCTTTGATATACTCGACCAGAGGACTTTGTTATACTCGATCAGGGGATATGTTATACTCGATCAGGGGACTTTGTTTTACTCTATTAGGGGGCTTTGTTATACTTGATCATAGGACTTTGTTATACTCAACCAGGGGCCTTTGTTATACTCGATGAGAAAACTTTGTTATACTCGACCAGGGGACTTTGTTATACTCTATCAGGGGATATGTTATACTTGATCAGGGGACTTTGTTATACTGGACCAGGGGACTTTGTTATACTCGATTAGGGGACTTTGTTATACTCGATGAGGGAACTTTGTTATACTCGTCTATGGGGCTTTGTTATACTCGATCAGGGGCTTTTGTTACACTCGATCAGGGAACTTTGTTATACTCGACCAGGGGCCTTTGTTATACTCGATTAGGGGACTTTGTTATACTCGATAAGGGGACTTTGTTATTCTCGATAAGGGGAATTTGTTATACTAGATAAGGGGACTTTGTTAGACTCGAACAGGGGACTTTGTTATACTCGACCAGGGGACTTTGTTATGCTCGATTAGGCGGCTTTATTATACTCGATCAGGGGACCTTCTTACACTCGATGAGGGGCCTTTGTTATACTCGATGAGGGGCCTTTTTTATACTAGATCAGGGGACTTTGTTATACTTGATTAGAGGCCTTTTTTGGACTCGATCAGGGGACATTGTTATACTCGAGCAGGGGGCTTTCTTATACTCGATCAGGGGACTTTGTTATACTCGATCAGGAGGCTTTGTTATACTCGATCAGGGGACTTTGCTACACTCGACCAGGGGACTTTTTTATCCTTGACCAATGGACTTTGTTATACTCGATGAGGGGCCTTTGTTATACTCGATGTGGGGACTTTGTTATACTCGACCAGGGGACTTTGTTATTTTCGATCAGGGGACTTTTTTATACTCGACCAGAGGACTTTGTTGTCCACAATCAGGGAATATGTTATACTTGATCAAGGGACTTTGTTATACTCAACTAGGGGACTTTGTTATACTCGATCAGGGGACTTTGTTATACTCTAAAGGGGACTTTGTTATACTCGATCAGGGGACTTTGTTATACTCGATTAGTGGCCTTTGTTATACTCGATGAGGGGGCTTTGTTATACTCGACCAGGGGACTTGCTGTAATCGACCAGGGGACTTTTTTATACTCGATCAGGGGACTTTGTTACATTGAACCTGGGGACATTTATATACTTGATTAGGAGACTTTGTTTTACTCGACCATGGGAGTTTTGTTATACTTGATCAGGGGACTTTTGTTACACTTGATCAAGGGATTTTGTTATACTCGACCAGGGGCCTTTTCATACTCGACCGGAGGACTTTGTTATACTCGATCAGAGGATATGTTATACTCGATCAGGGGGCTTTGTTATACTCGATGAGGGGACTTTGCTATACTCGACCAGGGGACTTTGTTATACTCGATCAGGGGACTTTGTTATACTCGACCAGGGGACTTTTTTATACTTGATCAGGGGACTTTGTCATACTCGACCCAAGGACTTTGTTATACTCGATCAGAGGATATGTTATACTCGATCAGGGGGCTTTGTTATACTCGATCAGGGGACTTTGCTATACTCGACCAGGGGACTTTGTTATACTCCACCAGGGGACTTTTTATACTTGATTCAGGGGACTTTGTCATACTAGATCTGTGGACTTTCCTATATTTGACCAATGGACTTTGCTATACTCGATGAGCGGCCTTTGTTATACTCGATCAGGGGACTTTGTTATACTTGATTAGGGGACTTTGTTATACTCGATCAGGGGACTTTGTTACAATGGACCAGGGGACATTTTTATACTCGATTAGGGGACTTTGTTATTCTCGATCAGGGGACTTTTGTTACACTCGATCAGGGAACTTTGTTTTACTCGACCAGGGACCTTTGTTATACTCGATTAGGGGACTTTGTTATACTCGATATGGGGACTTTGTTATACTCGAAAAATGGAATTTGTTATATTCGATAAGGGTTTTTGTTAGACTCGAACAGGGGACTTTGTTATACTCGACCAGGGGCCTTTGTTATACTCGATCAGGGGACTTTGTTATACTCGACCAGGGATCTCTTTTATACTTGACCATTGGACTTTGTTATCCTCGATGAGGGGCCTTTGTTATACTCGATGAGGGGACTTTGTTATACTCAACCAGGGGACTTTGTTATACTCGATTAGGGGACTTTTTTATACTCGACCAGAGGACTTTGTTATACTCAATCAGGGGATATGTTATACTCGATCAGGGGACTTTCTTATACTCAACCAGGGGAGTTTGTTATACTCGATCAGGGGACTTTGTTATACGCGATCAGGAGACTTTGTTATACTCGATTAGGGGCCTTTGTTATACTCGATGAGGGGACTTTGTTATACTCAACCAGGTGACTTTGTTATACTCGATTAGGGGACTTTTTTATACTCGACCAGAGGACTTTGTTATACTCAATCAGGGGATATGTTATACTCGATCAGGGGACTTTCTTATACTCAACCAGGGGAGTTTGTTATACTCGATCAGGGGACTTTGTTATACGCGATCAGGAGACTTTGTTATACTCGATTAGGGGACTTTGAAATATTCGACCAGGGGACTTTTTTATACTTGATCAGGGGACTTTGTCTTACTCGACCAGAGGCCTTTGTTATACTCGATCGAGGAACTTTGTTATACCCGATGAGTGGACTTTACTATATTTGACCAATGAGCTTTGTTATACTCGATGTGGGGCCTTTGTTATACTCGATCAGGGGACATTGTTATACTCGACCAGGTGACATTGTTATACTCGATCATGGGACTTTGTTATACTCGACCAGAGGACTTTGTTATACTCGATCAGGTGATATGTTATACTCGATCAGGGGAATTTGTTATACTCGATCAGACGACTTTTTTATACTCGACGATGGGCTTTTTTATACTCAATTAGAAAACTTTGTTATACTCGACCAGGGGACTTTGTTATACTCGATAAGGGGCCTTTGTTATACTAGATCAGGGGACTTTGTTATACTTTATTAGAGGCATTTTTTGGACTCGATTAGGGGACTTTGTTATACTCGAGCAGGGGGCTTTGTTATACTCGATCAGGGGACTTTGTTATACTCGATCAGGAGGCTTATTATACCGATCAGGGGACTTTGCTATACTCGACCAGGGGAACTTTGTTATACTCGAGGAGGGGGCTTTGTTATACTCGATTAGGGGACTCTGTTATACTCGATCAGGAGGCTTTGTTATATTCGATCAGGGGACTTTGCTATACTCGACCAGGGGACTTTGTTATACTCGAACAGGGGACTTTGTTATACTCGACCAGGGGACTTTGTTATACTCGATTAGGCGGCTTTGTTATACTCGATCAGGGGACTTTCTTATACTCGATGAGGGGCCTTTGTTATACTCGATCAGAGGCCTTTGTTATTCTAGATCAGGGGACTTTGTTACACCTGATTAGGGGCCTTTTTTGGACTCGATGAGGGGCCTTTTTTATACTCGATCAGGTGACTTTGTCTTACTCGATCAGGGCCCTTTGCTATACTCGACCGGGGGACTTTGTTATACTCGACCAGGGGACTTTTTTATACTCGAGCAGGGGGCTTTGTTATATTCGATCAGGGGACTTTGGTATACTCGATCAGGAGTCTTTGTTATACTTGATCAGGGGACTTTGCTATACTCGACCAGGGGACTTTGTTATACACGAACCGGGGACTTTGTTATACTCGACCAGGGGACTTTTTTATACTTGACCGGAGGACTTTGTTATAATCGATTAGGGGACTTTGTTATACTCGATGAGGGGACTTTGTTATACTCGAGCAGGGGACTTTGTTATACTCGATCAGGGGACTTTTTTATACTTGACCAGAGGACTTTGTTATATTCGATTAGGGGACTTTGTTATACTCGAACCAGGGGACTTTTTTATACTTGACCAATGGACTTTGTTCTACTCAATGAGGTGGCCTTTGTTATACTCGAGCAGGGGACTTTGTTATACACGACCAGGAGACTTTGTTATACGCGATCAAGGGACTTTTTTATACTCGTCCAGAGGACTTTGTTATACTCGATCAGGGGATATGTTATACTCGATCAGGGGACTTTGTTATACTCAACCAGAGGACTTTGTTATATTCATTCAGGGGACTTTGTTATACTCGATTAGGGGCCTTTGTTATATTTGATGAGGGGGTTTTGTTATACCCGACCAGGGGACTTTGTTATACTCGATCAGGGGACTTTGTTATGCTCGATCAGGGGATATGTTATACTCGATGAGGGGACTTTGTTATACTCGATCAGGGGACATTGTTATACTTGATTAGGGGACTTTGTTATACTCGATTAGGGGTCTTTGTTATACTTGATCAGAGGAATTTGTTATACTCGACCAGGGGCCTTTGTTATGCTCGATTAGAAAACTTTGTTATACTCGACCAGGGGACTTTGTTATACTCCACCAGGGCCTTTGTTATACTTGATCAGGGGATATGTTATACACGATCAAGGGACTTTGTTATACTCGGTAGAGGGGACTTTGTTATACTCGTCCAGGGGGCATTGTTAAACTAGGATCAAAGGACTTTGTTATACTCGATGAGGGGACTTTGTCTTACTCGATCAGGGCCCTTTGTTATACTCGACCAGGGGACTTTGTTATAATCGATTAGGGGACTTTGTTATGCTCGATCTGGGCACTTTGTTAAACTGGGCCAGGAGACGTTGTTACACTCGATCAGGGGATATGTTATTCTCGATCAGGAAACTTTGTTATACTCGTTCAGATGACTTTGTCTTACTCCATTAGGGCCCTTTGCTATACTCGACTGGGGGACTTTGTTATAATCGATCAGTGGACTTTGGTATGCTCCATCTAGGGACTTTATTATACTGGGCAAACGGACTTTTTTATAGTCGATCAGGGGATATGTTATACTCGATCAGGGGACTTTGTTGTACTCAACCAGAGGACTTTGTTATACTCGATCAGGGGACTTTGCTATACTCGACCAGGGATAATTTGTTATACTCGATGAGGGGGCTTTGTTATACTCGACGAGGGGACTTTTTTATACTTGATCAGGGGACTTTGTCATACTCGATCAGTGCACTTTCCTATATTTGACCAATGGACTTTGCTATACTCGATGAGGGGCCTTTGTTGTACTCGATCACTGGGCTTTGTTATACACGACCAAGGGACTTTGTTATACTCGTTCAGGGGTCTTTGATATACTCGACCAGAGGACTTTGTTATACTCGATCAGGGGATATGTTATACTCAATCAGGGGACTTTGTTTTACTCGATTAGGGGTCTTTGTTATACTTGATCATAGGACTTTGTTATGCTCAACCAGGGGCCTTTGTTATACTCGATTAGAAAACTTTGTTATACTCGACCAGAGGACTTTGTTATACTCCACCAGGGACTTTTTTATACTCGATCAGGGGATATGTTTTACTCGATCAGGGGACTTTGTTATACTCGGTTCAGGGGACTTTGTTATACTCGTCCAGGGGGCTTTGTTATACTAGGATCAGGGGACTTTGTTATGCTCGATTAGGGGACTTTGTCTTACTCGATCAGGGCCCTTTGTTATACTCGACCAGGGGACTTTGTTATAATCGATTAGGGGACTTTGTTATGCTCGATTTGGGGACTTTGTTAAACTGGGCCAGGAGACGTTGTTATACTCTATCAGGGGATATGTTATACATGATCAGGGGACTTTTTTATACTTGATCAGGGGACTTTGTTATACTCGATCAGGGGACTTTGCTATACTCGACCAGGGGACTTTGCTATACTCGATCAGGGGACTTTGTTATACTCGACCAGGGGACTTTTTTATACTTGATTCAGGGGACTTTATCATACTAGATCTGTGGACTTACCTAAATTTGACCAATGGACTTTGCTATACTCGAAGAGCTGCCTTTGTTATACTCGATCAGGGGACTTTGTTATACTTGATTAGGGGACTTTGTTATACTCGATCAGGGGACTTTGTTACAATGGACCAGGGGACATTTTTATACTCGATTAGGGGACTTTGTTATTCTCGATCAGGGGACTTTTGTTACACTCGATCAGGGAACTTTGTTTTACTCGACCAGGGACCTTTGTTATACTCGATTAGGGGACTTTGTTATACTCGATATGGGGACTTTGTTATACTCGAAAAGGGGAATTTGTTATATTCGATAAGGGTTTTTGTTAGACTCGAACAGGGGACTTTGTTATACTCGACCAGGGGCCTTTGTTATACTCGATCAGGGGACTTTGTTATACTCGACCAGGGATCTCTTTTATACTTGACCAATGGACGTTGTTATCCTCGATGAGGGGCCTTTGTTATACTCGATGAGGGGACTTTGTTATACTCAACCAGGGGACTTTGTTATACTCGATCAGGGGACTTTTTTATACTCGACCAGAGGACTTTCTTATACTCAATCAGGGGATATGTTATACTCGATCAGGGGACTTTGTTATACTCAACCAGGGGAGTTTGTTATACTCGATCAGGGGACTTTGTTATCCGCGATGAGGGTGCTTTATTATGCTCGACCAGGGGACTTTGTTATACTCGATTAGGGGACTTTGAAATATTCGAACGGGGGACTTTTTTATACTTGATCAGGGGACTTTGTCTTACTCGACCAGAGGCCTTTGTTATACTCGATCGGGGAACTTTGTTATACTCGAAGAGTGGACTTTACTATATTTGACCAATGGGCTTTGCTATACTCGATGTGGGGCCTTTGTTATACTCGATCAGGGGACATTGTTATACTCGACCAGGTGACATTGTTATACTCGATCAGGGGACTTTGTTATACTCGACCAGAGGACTTTGTTATACTCGATCAGGTGATATGTTATACTCGATCAGGGGAATTTGTTATACTCGATCAGAGGACTTTGTTATACTCGACGATGGTTTTTTTATACTCGATTAGAAAACTTTGTTATACTCGACCAGGAGACTTTGTGATACTCGATCAGGGGACTTTGTTATACTCCACCAGGGACTTTGTTATATTCGATCAGGGGATATGTAATACTCGATCAGGGGACTTTGTATACTCGATCAGGGGACTTTGTCATACTCGACCAGAGGACTTTGTTATACTCGATCAGGGGATATGTTATACTCGATCAGGGGTCTTTGTTATACTTGATCAGGGGACTTTGTTTTACTTGATTAGGGGACTTTGTCATACTAGATCAGGGTACTTTGTTATACTTGATCAGAGGACTTTGTTTTACTCGACCAAGGGCCTTTGTTATGCTTGATTAGAAAACTTTGTTATACTCGACCAGGGAACTTTGTTATACTCCACCAGGGACTTTGTGATACTCGATCAGTGGATATGTTATTCTCGATCAGGGGACTTTGTTATACCCGGTTCAGGGGACTTTGTTATACTCGTCCAAGGGGCTTTTTTATACTAGGATCAGGGGACTTTGTTATACTCGATGAGGGGACTTAGTCTTACTCGATCAGGGCCCTTTGTCATACTCGACTAAGGGACTTTGTTATAATCGATTAGGGAACTTTGTTATCCTCGATCTGGGGACTTTGTTAAACTAGGCCAGGAGACGTTGTTATACTCGATCAGTGGATATGTTATACTCGATCAGGGGACTTTGTTATACTGGACCAGGGGACTTTGTTATACTCGATCAGGGGACTTTTTTATACTCGATCAGGGAACTGTTATACTCATCCAGGGGGCTTTGTCATACTCGACCAGGGGAATTTGTTATACTCGATCAGGGGACTTTGTTATACTCGATCAGGGAACTTTGTTATACTCATCCAGGGGGCTTTGTCGTACTCGATAAGGTGACTTTCTTATACTCGATCAGGGTGATTTTGTCTTACACGATTAGGGCCCTTTGCTATACTCGACCGGGGGATTTTGTTATAATCGATCAGGGGACTTTGGTATGCTCGATCTAGGGACTTTGTTATACCGGGCCAGGGGACATTTTTATACTCGATGAGGGGACTTTGTTTCACTGGACCAGGGGACATTTTTATACACGATTAGGGGACTTTGTTATACTCGATCAGAGGGACTTTGTCTTACTCGATCAGGGCCCTTTGCTATACTCGACCGGGGGACTTTGTTATAATCGATTAGGGGGCTTTGGTATGCTCGACCTAGGGACTTTGTTATACTCGATCAGGGACTTTGTTATACTCGATTAGGGGACTTTGTTATACTCGATAACGGGACTTTGTTATACTCGATAAGGGGAATTTGTTATACTCGATAAGGGGACTTTGTTATACTCGATCAGGGGACTTTCTTATACTCGATTAGAGGCCTTTTTTGGACTCGATCAGGGGACTTTGTTATACTCGAGCAGGGGGCTTTGTTAGACTCGATCAGGGGACTTTGTTATACTCGATCAGGAGGCTTTCTTATACTCGATCAGGGACTTTGCTATACTCGACCAGGGGACTTTGTTATACTCAATCAGGGGATATGTTATACTCGATCAGGGGACTTTGTTATACTCATCCAGGGGACTTTGTTATACTCGATCAGGGGACTTTGTTATACGCGATCAGGAGACTTTGTTATACTCGATTAGGAACGTTTGTTATACTCGTCCATGGGGGCTTTGTTATACTAGGATCAGGGGACTTTGTTATACTCGATGAGGGGACTTTGTTATACTTGGTCAGAGGACTTTGTTATACTCGACCAGGGGCCTTTGTTATACTAGATAAGAAAACTTTGTTATACTCGACCAGGGGACTTTGTCATACTCGACCAGAGGACTTTGTTATACTCGATCAGGGAACTTTGTTATACTCATCCAGGGGGCTTTGTCATACTCGATTAGCGGACTTTCTTATACTCAATTAGGGGATTTTGTCTTACACGATCAGGGCCCTTTGCTATACGCGACCTGGGGACTTTGTTATAATCGATCAGGGGACTTTGGTATGCTCGATCTAGGGACTTTGTTATACTGGGCCAGGGGTCTTTTTTTTACTCGATGAAGGGACTTTGTTACACTGGACCAAGGGACATTATTATTCTCGATTAGGGGACTTTGTTATCATCGATCAGGGGACTTTGTTATACTGGACCAGGAGACTTTGTTATACTCGATCAGGGAACGTTGCTATACTCGATGAGGGAACTTTGTTATACTCATCCAAGGGGCTTTGTTATTTTCCATCAGGGGACTTTGTTATACTCGATCAGGGGACTTTGGTATGCTCCATCTAGGGACTTTGTTATACTCGATCAGGGACTTTGTTATACTCGATAAGAGGACTTTGTTAGACTCGATAAGGGGACTTTGTTAGACTCGAACAGGGGACTTTGTTATACTTGACCAGGGGACTTTGTTATACTCGATTAGGCGGCTTTGTTATACTCGATCAGGGGACTTTCTTATACTCGATTAGAGGCCTTTTTTAGACTCGATCAGGGGACTTTGTTATACTCGTGCAGGGAGCTTTGTTATACTCGATCAGGGGACTTTGTTATACTCGAGGCTTTGTTATACTCGGGGGACTTTGCTATATTCGACCAGGGGACTTTGTTATACTCGAGCAGGGGGCTCTGTTATACTCGATTAGGGACTTTGTCTTACTCGCTCAGGGCCCTTTGCTATACTGGACCGGGGACTTTGTTATAATCGATCAGGGGACTTTGGTATGCTTGATCTAGGGACTTTGTTATACTCGATTTGTTACCTGAGAGGGCCTTTGTTATACTCGATCAGGGGACTTTGTTATACTTGATTAGAGGACTTTGTTATACTCGATCAGGGGACTTTGTTACACAGGACCAGGGGACATTTTTATACTCGATTAGGGGACTTTGTTATTCTCGACCAGGGACCTTTGTTATACTCGATTAGGGGACTTTGTTATGCTCGATATGGGGACTTTGTTATACTCGAAAAGGGGAATTTGTTATATTCGATAAGGGTTTTTGTTAGACTCGAACAGGGGACTTTGTTATACTCGACCAGAGGCCTTTGTTATACTCGATCAGGGAACTTTGTTATACTCGACCAGGGATCTCTTTTATACTTGACCAATGGACTTTGTTATCCTCGATGAGGGGCCTTTGTTATACTCGATGGGGGGACTTTGTTATACTCAACCAGGGGACTTTGTTATACTCGATCAGGGGACTTTTTTATACTCGATCAGAGGACTTTGTTATACTCAATCAGGGGATATGTTATACTCGATTAGGGGACTTTGTTATACTCAACCAGGGGAGTTTGTTATACTCGATCAGGGGACTTTGTTATACGCGATCAGGAGACTTTGTTATACTCGATTAGGGGGCTTTGTTATACTCGATGAGGGTGCTTTATTATGCTCGACCAGGGGACTTTGTTATATTCGATTAGGGGACTTTGAAATATTCGACCAGGGGACTTTTTTATACTTGATCTGGGGACTATGTCTTACTCGACCAGAGGCCTTTGTTATACTCGATCGGGGAACTTTGTTATACTCGATGAGTGGACTTTACTATATTTGACCAATGGGCTTTGCTATACTCGATGTGGGGCCTTTGTTATACTCGATCAGGGGACATAGTTATACTCGACCAGGTGACATTGTAATACTCGATCAGGGGACTTTGTTATACTCGACCAGAGGACTTTGTTATACTCGATCAGGTGATAAGTTATACTCGATCAGGGTACTTTGTTATACTCGATTAGAGGACTTTGTTATACTCGACGATGGGCTTTTTTATACTCGATTAGATAACTTTGTTATACTCGACCAGGAGACTTTGTGATACTCGATCAGGGGACTTTGTTATACTCCAACAGGGACTTTGTTATATTCGATCAGGGGATATGTAATACTCGATCAGGGGACTTTGTTATACTCGATCAGGGGACTTTGTCATACTCGACCAGAGGATTTTGTTATACTCGATCAGGGAACTTTGTTATACTCGATGAGTGGACTTTACTATATTTGACCAATGGGCTTTGCTATACTCGATGTGGGGCCTTTGTTATACTCGATCAGGGGACATTGTTATACTCGACCAGGTGACATTGTTATACTCGATCAGGCGACTTTGTTATACTCGACCAGAGGACTTTGAGATTGATTAGAGATACATCATTTATTATTCTGAGACGATGATAGGTTTTTTATACTCGATTAGAAAACTTTGTTATACTCGACCAGGAGACTTTGTGATACTCGATCAGGGGACTTTGTTATACTCCACCAGGGACTTTGTTATATTCGATCAGGGGATATGTAATACTCGATCAGGGGACTTTGTTATACTCGATCAGGGGACTTTGTCATATTCGACCAGAGGACTTTGTTATACTCGATCAGGGGATATGTTATACTCGATCAGGGGTCTTTGTTATACTTGATCAGGGGACTTTGTTATACTTGATTAGGGGACTTTGTTATACTAGATCAGGGGACTTTGTTATACTTGATCAGAGGACTTTGTTTTACTCCACCAAGGGCCTTTGTTATGCTCGATTAGAAAACTTTGTTATACTCGACCAGGGAACTTTGTTATACTCCACCAGGGACTTTGTGATACTCGATCAGTGGATATGTTATTCTCGATCAGGGGACTTTGTTATACCCGGTTCAGGGGACTTTGTTATACTCGTCCAAGGGGCTTTTTTATACTAGGATCAGGGGACTTTGTTATACTCGATGAGGGGACTTAGTCTTACTCGATCAGGGCCCTTTGTCTTACTCGACCAGGGGACTTTGTTATAATCGATTAGGGGACTTTGTTATCCTCGATCTGGGGACTTTGTTAAACTAGGCCAGGAGACGTTGTTATACTCGATCAGGGGATATGTTATACTCGATCAGGGGACTTTCTTATACTGGACCAGGAGACTTTGTTATACTCGATCAGGGGACTTTGTTATACTCGATCAGGGAACTGTTATACTCATCCAGGGGGCTTTGTCATACTCGACCAGGGGAATTTGTTATACTCGATCAGGGGACTTTCTTATACTCGATCAGGGGATTTTGTCTTACACGATCAGGGCCCTTTGTTATACTCGACCGGGGGATTTTGTTATAATCGATCAGGGGACTTTGGTATGCTCGATCTAGGGACTTTGTTATACCGAGCCAGGGGACTTTTTTATACTCGATGAGGGGACTTTGTTTCACTGGACCAGGGGACATTTTTATACACGATTAGGGGACTTTGTTATACTCGATCAGGGGACTTCGTCTTACTCGATCAGGGCCCTTTGCTATATTCGACCGGGGGACTTTGTTATAATCGATTAGGGGGCTTTGGTATGCTCGACCTAGGGACTTTGTTATACTCGATCAGCGACTTTGTTATACTCGACCAGGGGCCTTTGTTATACTCGATTAGGGGACTTTGTTATACTCGATAACGGGACTTTGTTATACTCGATAACGGGACTTTGTTATACTCGATAAGGGGAATTTGTTATACTCGATAAGGGGACTTTGTTATACTCGATCAGGGGACTTTCTTATACTCGATTAGAGGCCTTTGTTGGACTCGATCAGGGGACTTTGTTATACTCGATCAGGGGACTTTGTTATACTCGATCAGGAGGCTTTCTTATACTCGATCAGGGACTTTGCTATACTCGACCAGGGACTTTGTTATTCTCAATCAGGGGATATGTTATACTCGATCAGGGGACTTTGTTATACTCATCCAGGGGACTTTGTTATACTCGATCAGGGGACTTTGTTATACGCGATCAGGAGACTTTGTTATACTCGATTAGGAACGTTTGTTATACTCGTCCAGGGGGGCTTTGTTATACTAGGATCAGGGGACTTTGTTATACTCGATGAGGGGACTTAGTCTTACTCGATCAGCGCCCTTTGTTATACTCGACCAGGGGACTTTGTTATAATCGATTAGGGAACTTTGTTATACTTGATCAGAGGATTTTGTTATACTCGACCAGGGGCCTTTGTTATACTAGATAAGAAAACTTTGTTATACTCGACCAGGGGACTTTGTCATACTCGACCAGAGGACTTTGTTATACTCGATCAGGGAACTTTGTTATACTCATCCAGGGGGCTTTGTCATACTCGATCAGCGGACTTTCTTATACTCAATCAGGGGATTTTGTCTTACACGATCAGGGCCCTTTGCTATACTCGACCTGGGGACTTTGTTATAATCGATCAGGGGACTTTGGTATGCTCGATCTAGGGACTTTGTTTTACTGGGCCAGGGGACTTTTTTATACTCGATGAAGGGACTTTGTTACACTGGACCAGGGGACATTTTTTTTCTCGATTAGGGGACTTTGTTATCCTCGATCAGGGGACTTTGTTATACTGGACCAGGAGACTTTGTTATACTCGATGAGGGAACGTTGTTATACTCGATGAGGGAACTTTGTTATACTCATCCAGGGGGCTTTGTTATTTTCCATCAGGGAACTGTGTTATACTCGATCAGGGGACATTGGTATGCTCGACCGGGGGACTTTGTTATAATCGATTAGGGGACTTTGGTATGCTCGATCTAGGGACTTTGTTATACTCGATCAGGGACTTTGTTATACTCGATAAGGGGACTTTGTTATACTCGATAAGGATAATTTGTTTTACTCGATAAGGGGACTTTGTTAGACTGGAACAGGGGACTTTGTTATACTTGACCAGGGGACTTTGTTATACTCGATTAGGCGGCTTTGTTATACTCGATCAGGGGACTTTCTTATACTCGATTAGAGGCCTTTTTTAGACTCGATCAAGGGACTTTGTTATACTCGAGCAGGGAGCTTTGTTATAATCGATCAGGGGACTTTGTTATACTCAATCAGGAGGCTTTGTTATACTCGACTTGGGGACTTTACTATACTCGACCAGGGGACTTTGTTATACTCGAGCAGGGGGCTCTGTTATACTCGATTAGGGGACTTTGTCTTACTCGCTCAGGGCCCTTTGCTATACTGGACCGGGTACTTTGTTATAATCGATCAGGGGACTTTGGTATGCTTGATCTAGGGACTTTGTTATACTGGGCCAGGGGACTTTTTTATACTCGATCAGGCGACTTTGTTACACTGGACCAGGGGACATTTTTATTCTCGATTAGGGGACTTTGTTACACTCGATGAGGGACTTTGTTATACTCGACCAGGGCCTGTGTTATACTCGATTAAAGGCCTTTTTTGGACTCGATCAGGATCTGGCGTATTGTCAGATACCCGAAGAATGTTCTATACTACTGAGGGTATACACAAACACTTGTTGTCTTTAAAAGTAGGTTCTATTCTCGTACGGGAGATATATATACAATAGTAGGACGCAGAAGCCCGTGGTCACGCCACGAGGACTCTGTCTTCTCTCTTTCTACCTCTATCTATGTATTACTACGCGCTGGCCTGTACAGATGCCAGCATTCACAAGCTGAATACATAAAGTATAAATGTGATAATTTTTATACATAATATGGTGCACAATAAATAGAATATTACATAGAATTAATACATGTTCTGTAATACTTTACTATACATAATTAATAAGAGTAATATAAGAGTAATATAATAATATACAGCTGAAGGTAGTACTTTGTGTCCATATATATCATACCACTCCCTCCCCCCTATGCGCTCATAGTTTCATCTTGAGCGGACCATTTGTTTCTGAGTCGCTCGGACCTGCGGAGTACTGGGGCAGAAACACAAGGTGGGGATGGATTTACTTTAGAGACATCAACATTAGGGGACTCAACTGGGGAGGGGTCAACACTAGGCAGCTCCACAGGTCGGAGGAAACGACGGTTCCTCCACCATACTCTACCACTAGGAAGACGCACTTGGTAGTCCCTTGGACCGGCCAATACCCATGACAACCCCAACCTTGTCCCAGCGGTGAGATACCGGATCTTGAATCCTGATCTGCTGGCCGATACTCAACCTGGGAAGGGGGCGGGCATGACAGTCGTACCGAGCAGCGACATCTGCGGCTCGTTTTGCTGCACGGCGGTCACATTCCTCAGTCTTGGCCTGCCATTCTTGAGAAAAAGACTTCGGGTGGGCAGGAACACAAGACCTGAGATGATGTCCGTATAGAACCTGGGCTGGGGAGCGTCCGGTGAAGTTCGGGGTGTTGCGTAACTCCAACAAACCTCGATCGAAGTCCTCGCAGTCGATATTTCCTGAGGGTGACACCTTAAGGATCAGGTGCTTCACAGTCTTGACTGCGGCTTCAGCGTGTCCATTCGCCTGGGGGTAGTGGGGCGAGGTCACGACATGACGGACTCCCCAACGGTCCATGAAGTCCCGGAACTCGTGGCTGGTGAACTGGGGTCCTCCATCAGTCCTGAGGCGGAGGGGAACACCAACTTCTCTGAAGTAATGCCTGAAGCTCCGGATGGTAGCAGTAGCCGTTGTATCACTACCACAGGGGACGACAACAGGCCATCCAGACAGTCGGTCGGCAATGACGAGGAAGGACTTCCCAACTACTGCAAAGAAATCGGCCGACACAGACTCGAAGGGTCTTGAAGGGTTGTCGTCGCACATTAAAGGTTCCTGTTGCTGGCTAGGTTGCAGAATCTGGCACGGTTCACAGGCACGGACGGTACTTGCAATGTCCGCGTCGATTCCGGGCCAAAATTCAGTCTGCTTCGCCCGTCGCTTGGTGGCCTCCACTCCTCGATGGCTGTCGTGAAGGCGGGCCAAGGTACGGCGGCGTAGGGCAGCAGGAATAACTACTCGTGGACCATACAAGACGAGGTCTCCATCACAATAGAGGTCCTCGCGTATTTTCCAGTACGGGAGTAGCAATTCATGAAGGTCGTATCGGTTCGATGGAAATCCCTGAGACACACAGTCGACGAGCCGGATGTAGGAAGGGTCGGCCCGGGCTGCGGTGCGGAGATCTTCAAGGGTCTTGTCTGCATCCGGTGCTGTAGACTCTTCCGATGTGAAGACGGCCTTCAATGAAACCACTGACTTGAGGGATGCAGCAGCTGTAGAACACAACATCTCGTCCTCTGGGGTGGGGCGACTGACAGGGGCGCGGGACAGGGCATCCGGGATGCACAACAGCTTACCCGCACGCCACACAGCCGTGAAGAGATAAGGCGAGAGCTTCTCTTTCAGACGTTGAAGGCGAGGATTTTCTACTGCATCCAAAGAGTAGTGATTGATTATAGGTATAAGGGGCGATGATCCGTGAAGAGGGTGAAGTGCTGAAGTCCTATCAGGTAGAAACGGCACTTCGCCATCGCCCAGACAACAGCCAACATCTCCAGCTCAATCGTGGCATATCGGGTCTCAGCGTCCGTCAGGAACCGGGATCCACACTGAATTAAGCGGAGTTGTCCACCGCCATGGTCCTGCAGAAGGGCGTAACCAACGCCGTAGAGTCTGGAGGCGTCAGTCTGGAGGACGGTGGGTAGGGCTGGGTCGTAACAGGTGAGGACAGGTGGACTCAAGAGGGCCTGCTTGACTCGCTGGAAGGCCTCTTGATGATCTGGGGTCCACAGGAATGTCCTCCTGGGGCTCAGCAGGGGGCGTAACGGCTGGGCTGCGGCGGAGATGTCAGGTGTGAATTCAGCCAGCTGATTGACCAGACCTAAAAAAGAACGGAGGTCTGTCAGGTTGGCAGGGGTTGGAAAATCCCTTATTCCACTTACTTTCTCCGGGTCAGCTGCGATGCCTGATGCTGAGAGAGTGTACCCACAGAAGTTCACTGATGGAGCGGCGACTACAAACTTGTCAGCGTTGAGGGTAATCCCGTACTTTCGACATCTGGTGAGAACTTCATATATCCGGGAGAGGTGGGCACAGTAGTCTTCGTCGTGGAGTAAGATATCATCAACCACCTTGACACAATTCGTGACTCCTTGAAGGGCCGCGTCACCACGTTGACAGAATGCATCGCCCGTAGCGGCAAATCCCATGGGGCCTCTGCAATACTGGTATCTTCCAAATGGTGTGATGAATGTAGTCAAGTGTTGGTCTTCTTCGGCCAACTCGATCTGCCAATAACCACATAAGGCGTCCATAGTTGTAAAAAACTTCGCCTTCGGGTCCACACTTCGAACAGCTGCGAAGGGTGTGGGTGAAGGATGGGCTGGATGGGAAACTTGCTGGTTAAGTTTTGACAGATCGGTGGTGATCCGTACTCCACCACGAGGTTTGGCGATAGGGGACGAGAGGGTGGCACCAAGGTGAAGGTTCGTCTCCGGCCGGTTTGATGATTCCCTGAGCAACCATGGAGTCGAGCTCTTGTCTAACTAGCTCCTTGTAGGCGTGAGGAATCAAATGAGGGGTGTGGATGGCAAATGGTGTAGCACCATCCTTAAGATGAATCTTCATAGGTGGACCCACCATCGGCTTGAGTGGTGTGGATCCTAAAGATTTCTTATTAACCAACACGTCAGCAAACTCCTTGAGAAGGTAAGCTCTGCGTCAGAAGGGGACGTGTTAGTAGAGATAGGGAATTCCTTCAACCTGTTGACATGGGTGACCTTTAAGATAGGTTTAGGGAATTCCTTGGAAATAATGGCCAACTCTTGACAATGGCCATATGATAAGAGCGGAGTCGGGATACCATTATGAACATCAATCCGGGCTGAGCAAGACTGCTTACCAAAGGTAAGGGTAGCCCAGAAAGATCCCAAAGCTGGAGCCATCTTGGAACCATCAGCTGTCAGTTTCGTTGTCTGAGGAGGGGGCTGTAGGTTGCTCCGGGGTATTCCCAAACTTGCTAAATGTTGTGGACCAATTAATGAGACGTCAGCACCGGTGTCAGGTAACATCTGAAGACTGGATGACGAGTTACCGTAAGAAATGACGACATTGATGTGCTGGGGCGTCGTGTCTGTGGAACTACGTACACGACGGCAGGAACGACTGGACACAGCGTCTTGATGCTTGCCAGAAGGAGGGGGCGCGCCAGCACTACCTGAGGATGACTTCTTGGATCCTAGGTGGCGTCGTTTCTGTGTCATAATGGCCCACACGACCACAAAGTCTGCACTGAACTTTGCTAGCAGGGCACTTGACTGTATAAGCCTAGTGACCCTGGCGGTCGCAACTTCTGCACACGCTTTGAGCAGCTGGGCACTGGGAGACATTATGCTGTCTCGCACAGCTGTTACACAAAGCTGCTGCTGAAGGTGTGGCTGGAGGGTTAGGGGTGGGGTTACCTTGCTGCTTCTTACCCTTTCTGTAGGAAGACACCGCCCTCACCTGGTCAGGCTGTGAGCGTAAAGCTGAAGTCGCACACCTGGCGGCCTCGTACGCTCGACATTTCGTAACAACATCTTGAAGGGAGGAAGTGGGGTCGAGGGAAATGAGACGCTGAACTAGGTCTTCATCTCGGACACCCGTTAAAATGATTGTCTTAAGTTGTGTCTCTTCACAGACTTGAGAATGTCCGGGACAAACATCAACTTCCTCTGAACACCTTTTGAGCCTTACAAAAAACGCGACAAAAGATTTTCCATCAAGCTGTTTACATTGGAGGAGTTCTCTTCTCCTGAGTGCTTCGTTGCGCTGTCCTTTGACGTGTTCCTGCAACGTGTCGAGCACGGCCTCTACCGTCAGAGTTGTCGTAGGAGGCACTTGAAGTGTGTGCTCGAGAGTACGTTGTGTCTCTAAGGACAAGCACATACGAAGCTGTATCATTTGTTTCGGCTGTGATAAACTTGACAAGTCAACCATTGTTGCGTAGTCTTGCCAACGTCGACGCCATTCCCGAAACATCTGATAAGAAGCGTCAGACATCAGAGAGGGAGGCGTCTGTACTGCAGCCTTTTGAGGTGTTGTTGATCCGACTCTGGGAAATGAGGTACCAGTACCTCTAGTCGCATCAACATTAGTAGTAGCAGACGAATCTTGTACGGTAGATCGTTGTGGGGAGGCTAACAGAGAAATCAAAACGTCAAATCTGGCTTGATCCTCCTTTCTTCTAAGGTCATCCTCACATCTACGTATGTCTTCGAGTTCTCTGCGTGTTTGTTCCTCTTTGTGGCGTCGTCTTTCAGACTCTTTGTACCTAATTTCTTCCTCTTCTCTCCTTGCAATATCGTCCTGGCGTCGAGAAGTTTCCATCCACTTTATCAGTTGAAGGAGATCTGTGGACGCATGTATCGCAGGAGAGCTGGCTCGCGACGAGCGAGGAGATTCTGTGGGTGACTCGGCGTTGTCACTGTGGGGAGCGTGGGGCGTAAGCGTGGGTGGGGAGAGGTCTCCCACACTAAAACTCGTAACCCCATCGTCCAGGGTATCGTTTTGATCCCTGTGAGACATGCCGACTGCTTCTGTACTCTATCTGTGCAAAAGATCGGGTCAGCCCCTTGTAATCTATGCACAGAATTACAGAAGTAAGTCACAAGAAAATACTGTATAAGGTGAATGCGTGTGTGTGTGTGTGTGTGTGTAGCAGGAGGGGAGAGACTTGGCGCGCTGCCAGACGTAGGAGCGGGTGGGCAGCGTCGAGCGCTGGCTCAGTCACCCTCAGACCAGAGATGGGACAGCACGTACTGTCGGGCCGCCCCTTAGTCATCTGACCGCAACTTGCACAGACAATTATGATTAAAATACACAGCACAGCACTTCACAAAATACTTCACAACACAGCACTGTACACAGCATAGCACTTCACAACACTGTAAGTCTAGAGGCTTGTAGTAGTCTTGCTGTCTAAAGCTGAAGTCACTGAAGACAAGACGCCATTAACAGAGTCCGGGGGAAGGCTTAGTCCACTGTATCTCACTGAGAAATAATCACTGCGCCATCTAGCGTATTGTCAGATACCCAAAGAATGTTCTATACTACTGAGGGTATACAGAAACACTTGTTGTCTTTAAAAGTAGGTTCTATTCTCGTACGGGAGATATATATACAATAGTAGGACGCAGAAGCCCGTGGTCACGCCACGAGGACTCTGTCTTCTCTCTTTCTACCTCTATCTATGTATTACTACGCGCTGGCCTGTACAGATGCCAGCATACAAAAGCTGAATACATAAAGTATAAATGTAATAATTTATATACAAAATATGGTGCACAATAAATAGAATATTACATAGAATTAATACATGATCTGTAATACTTTACTATACATAATTAATAAGAGTAATATAAGAGTAATATAATAATATACAGCTGAAGGTACTACTTTGTGTCCATATATATCATACACAGGGGACTCTGTTATACTCGAGCAGGGGGCTTTGTTATACTCGATCAGGGGACTTTGTTATACTCGATCAGGAGGCTTTGTTATACTCGATCAGGGGACTTTGCTAAACTCGACCAGGGGACTTTGTTATACTCGAGCAGGGGGCTTTGTTATACTCGATTAGGGGACTTTGTTATACTTGATCAGGAGGCTTTGTTAT